>NC_132879.1:55969593-56269593 GCF_030463535.1 Salminus brasiliensis | reverse complement strand
CTGCACAAGTAAGACAGACGAGGATGTGGACGGCCAGGGTGAAATGGAAGTATCTTCAAACTTGGGTTTTCATGAAGCTTGGCCTGATCCAGATATAATCCGGATAGTCAAGATGCATGAAGTGACCAGGTGTAAACAGGGTCTAACACAGGGTACACAGGGTTGACATGCCTCCACGTCGAAAAACAGGTGCCCATCGTAACGTAAATATGAGTTTGTGGTGGCGTTCATGTGCATTTATCTCGTAGATGCAATATTTCTATGTGATATTGACTTGAAGGCAGCAATAATGCTGTTTTTAGTGAGAATTGGCTGCTTTGCATTACAGGAAAGTGCAGTAAATGATCACTGTGACCATTAACCCAATGGGAAGCAGATACATGCCTTTGAGTTTTTTGCGTTTCTAAGTGCAATAGAGCTACGAGGCTACTGTAGCTAACAAATACTAGAAGCTAACATGTATTAGTAATGCGTACTATTAGCATGCCTACAGCATCACACACTTTTCTCAAACCAGGATCTGAAATATCCCGCATACACTAAAAAGACAAAAGTATTGGGACACCTGCTCGCTTATTGTTACTTCTGAAATCAAGACTATTAAAAAGAGCTGATCCTGCTTTTTGTTGGCATGGCTGTCTCTACTGTCCAGAAAAAAAGGGCTCCTGCTAGGTCTTGGAGGAGCACTGTTGTATGGATTTGATTGCATTCAGCCACAAGAGCATTAGTGAGGTCAGAATGTTGGATGGATGATCACCACCCCACCTCATCAACCACCATCCATCATTCCAGAGAACACAGTTCTGGGTGGGCTTCATACCCCCCTCTAGCCCATGGCTGGCATTAGGCAGTATGGTGCCAATAGTTTTATGTATATTTGCTAGAAATAGCGCATATAAGTGCAAATAAGTGCAACTTAAAGTAGGTGAATGCATTCATTTGAAGGGGTGTCCACAAACCTTTGGACACATTTTGAATAACCATTTTATTATTAATAATAGTTAAACTGCTATGGAGTGAACTAGTAAAATGATTTTCTTTGCATATTAATGAATTAATGAATTAATTTAAATAATAAACGCAGTTATTTTTCGATTCTTGGACTATTTATTGTGCATTTTCACATTTCTTGTGACATTCAGCAGTGCTGCAGTGACAAATATGGCTGTCCTACAATGGCTACCTTCTGAGTCACTTTCCCGCGCAGCTTCCATGAAGATTCATCATCACATTTTAGCCTTACAGGCATCATGGGTCCAGACACTGCATACAGTACTGCCTGTTACTAAAAATGCTCCTCATACACACAAGCTCATCCTCACACAAGTGTACCTGCCTCACACTGCCTGTGGGGGTGGAGACACACACACACATACACACACACAGGATGGACGTTCTGACCCAGGCCGGGGATGACTCATGGTCTCTAGTGTGCACTGAGCTTCACAAAGGCCTCCAGTCACCTCTCTCCTACTCCCTATGGCCGTACCCACAGTGCCGCTTGCTGCAGAGCAGACGTCCTGGCTCAAAATGGAAACCTCACTTTGGGATTTTGCCCTTTTCCGAGTTCCTGAACACCTGCTTCCATCCCCAGAGTGGCCGTTACTCAGAAAACCGTACTTTTCGCTCATTATAAGTACCTTCCTATTTGGGAACATGTTCGTGTTGCCGTGTCTTGCTTCATACCATAGCAACACTCAGCAATGCCTGATTTGCGCTTAGCAACACCGACTCATCAAACCTTTTCATAAAGCACATTGGCATCTCTTGCCCGTTCAAACACTTGTCCATGACTGATATACACTACATGTCCAAAAGTTTGTGGACATCCCTTCTAATGCTAACACAGATGTGCAAATGCACACATGAGGCTACTGCCAATAGATTAGGACTCTCTGGAGCAAAAAAACCCCAAAACTAGTGGCACCATGCTGACTAATGCCAGGCGTGGGCTAGAGGGGTATATATAAAGTCCCCCAGCATTGAGCTGTGGATCAGTGGAAGAACTCTGGAATGATGGTGGTGGAGCTCCAACCAGTACTTTTGGGATGAGTTGGGAAGTTGGGGATGATCGTCCAACATCCTGACCTCACCAAGTTAGCTCTTAGCTCTTGTCTCTGAATGCAATCAAATCCTCACAGCAAGGCTCCTCCAAACTCTAGCAGGAAGCCTTCTTCTTCTTCTCTGGAGAGTAGAGACAGTCACTCCAACAAAAGCAGGATCAGCTCTTTTTAATAGCCTTGATTTCAGAAGAAGCAATGAATGAGCAGGTGTCCCAATACTTTTGTCCACATAGCAAATGTCAGAATAATGTTGTAGGGAGCTCGATTCAGGCAGCTGCTGCTGTTACACCAACATTTTGTATGACTGCTGGACTCTGGGCCCCAGTTGGGGATGATAGTGATCATCCAACATCCTGGAAATCTCCACATTGAACCCTCTCACTCTAAACAGCTCTCTCCATTTTTTAATGCAACAATTTATTTCTGCTGAAATTTGGACAACTGAGCAGAAACCATGGGTTGTCATGTTTGAAAATAACCGGACATGATTCTCAATGGTTACTCCAGTAGTTTTTCTTATAATATATAAGACATAATTATGTAGCATATATCTGTATCTGAATATAAATATAATATAAATCATATAAGAAAACTAGCATATGAACAGGAATCATTCACCTGTAACAGCCCACCTTTTTCAGGTAACCCTTCCGACCCTGCTCTCACATGGTGCTGCACGCTGGGACAGTGAGAGGGATCGGCCAGGGCGGTCCTGATCACATGTCTGACTATTTTAGAAAGCATGAGAGGCATCGCATTGTGAAAGAGTGCTCGACACGTCCTGTGCTGTCCAAGCTCACAGTGCAGCTTGAGTGTTGAGCTTTGTGGCCTGTTTTTCAGAAGACGCAGTGACTGGGCCTGGGAATGGCCAGGGGTTAATGATGGTGTGTTACTGTTCCTTATATAATTCCAACAAAAAATATAAATACAGTGTTTTTTCTTTCCGTTTACTCCAACTTCAATAATTTGGTTGATATATAGATATTTTATTATAGTGTAAATGATGTAAAAGTCATTTCCTCAATAACCAGAAAAGTTACCAACCCTGGTCCTGAAGATCTACCTCCCAGCCCTCCCAAGAGACGGCAGATAACTGAAACTTCAACAGCTGAACACCAAGTCTAATAAACCCCATTAATATCTGTTAACAGATTAGTGCAGTGGTCTTCAGCCTTCCTCCTGGAGAACTACTAGTGATGGCAAATCCAGGTCCAGAAAGTAAAAGTCCAACTGCCTGGACACCTCATTCAATCACTCAGAGACCTCTGATAGCAGTGATTAGTAAGATCAAGAAAAGTGGATTAGGGTTGGATCCAAAGCCTTGAGAAGCAGGGCTGACAATGCCAGGTCCAGACAGTAAAAATCCACCCCAGGTTTTTGTTCCATCTGCTTGGACCATTCAGCCAATCGAGGACTTCTGATGGCAGTAGCAAGTAGGATCAGGAGAGGTGGATTAGGGTTGGATCCAAAGCCTTGAGAAGCAGTGATTCAGGTCCAGAAAGTAGAAAGAAATCCACCCCAGGTTTGAATCCCACCTGCTAGGCCAGCTCTGCTCAGGCTTAGTAAATATCCACCCTGGCTTAGCTGGCCAGACAGGTGGAACCAAATTCTGGGGCAGATTTCTATTTTCTGGACCTGGAATTGCCATCACTGCTTCTCAAGGCTTTGGATGCAACCCTAATCCACCTACCCTGGTCTTACTTACTACTGCCATCAGAAGTCCTCGATTGGCTGAATGAATGGGGTGCCCAGACAGGTGGAACAAAATCATGGGGTGGATTTTTACAGCACTGCTTCTCAAGGCTTTGGTTCCAACCCTAATCCACTTTTCCTGATCCTACTAATCGCTGCTATCAGAGGTCTCTGAGTGATTGAATGAGGTGTCCAGGCAGTTGGACTTTTACTTTCTGGACCTGGATTTGCCATCACTAGTAGTTCTCCAGGAGGAAGGCTGAAGATCACTGCACTAATCTGTCTGAGGATATTAATGGGGTTAATTGTTCAGCTGTTGACAGAAAGTTTCAGTGATCTGTTGTCTTTGTGGCCACTTAAGGTCAGTTACAGTATTATGGGCTTGCACACAACGGCAAACAGAAATATGGGCAAGCATTGCCCGTATTCATTGATCAGCCATAACATTAGTAACATCTGCTGTCACAACAGCTCTGACCATTCGAGGCATGGACTCCACAAGACCTCTGAAGGCGTCCTGCTATGGTATCTGTGGCACCAAGACTAACTAACGTTAGCAGCAGATCCTTTAATAAGTCCTGTAAGTTGGGAGGTGGGCGGGGCCTCCATGAGCACCTCCAATGAGCTTTAGGTGCCCATGACCCTGTTGCCGGTTCACCGGTTGTCCTTCCTTGGAGCTCTTTTGGTATGTACCGCATACACTGCATACCACTGCCTGATGTGGTCTGGATGTCGTCTAGAACGTCACCGTTTTTCACTTTTTGGCAAAATTTGAATCTTTACACTGCTTTCAGATTCCATGATGAACGGACCAATAGGAATTGTCCAAAATGGCTTTGAATGAAATTATGAATTAAATTATTTTTACATTTCTTCCATTAAAAGTTAAAATTTTTTTTGCTTCCTGTTAAGTTAAGATTTTTGGAGATATGAGGTCAGCGCACCTGGGTTAACCCCTTCAACAGCCTATGGCCCACCGGTGGGCTTAAAGTGTACTTACAAACTTCTAATATCAAACAGAGGTCCCTGCAGTTACTCAGTAATACACCTTAGTGTGTAATAAGCCTGCATAAGGGGTTAACCCATTATTCCTAATCCATAAATAAACCCAAAAACACAACAGTGTGCAGAGCAGAGACCCCGGAGCTGACTTCAGCCCTTTGGAGACCCCTGGTCTAAGACCTCGTCTTGCTGAACGGCTTCAGATCACACTGAATTTATTGGGGTTTTGTTTTAGAAAACAAACAAAGTAAAGATCAAATCTTCAGATATATTTCTGTATTTATTGATATGGATGCGGAGTATGATGGAGAGTAGACAGGAGATGGACATCCTTGCATAGATCATAGACTATGCCTTCACCAGCATATGATGAAACAGAATACGCTGCTGCAGGATCCTGCATGTTTGACAGCATGACTCAGAAACATGGAATTAAGGAACGTACAATATAAGAACAACATCCAAAAACAACAGAGTCCGAAATAAGGTTCACATACAGAAGTCAGTCTAATTTTAATGTGTGTGTGTGTGTGTGTGTGTGTAAGTATGTAGCTATATATGGAAAAGAGATCTGGATGTTGCGCACACACACACTAAGTAATGATGATGTACTTCTTTGCCATGAATAAAAATCTGACTATAATAATAATATTAATAATAATAATAATAATAATAATAATAATCATCAATAATTTGGCAGAAATCCTAAAGCAAATGAGGGCAGACATGAAAGTGCTGAGGCAGATTTTGATCTTATCCTTTGAATTATTTGGATCATGCAGTTCTTTGTTTTCATCATGCACACTTGTTGATTTAAGCAGTTAAATGAACACATTAAAGCTCACCAAAGTGCTGGAATAGAACATGGACTCGGGTTGGGTGAGTGCTGAAGGACGTGATGGATGTGATGCTTTGCAGCCTGTAATGACCCGGAAATGTAGTTCAGTACTTTGAGTACAGTCCCATTACAAACAGAAACCCAAAACTCATCACTCTGCTGCTGTACTTTACAGGACTTCTCCGCATCTCCAGAAGATAAGATAAGATGAATCGGCTGCAAGACTGATGCGTACCTCCTTACAGTATGTATTTTGAAGATATCTATGATGTATTTTGTATTATTGTTCTTAACAGTGACCAACAGTAACGCTAACCAAACAAAGAGCAGAATCGAGGGGGAGCTCAATCCATCCATCACACTCGATGGAGATTCATTGGCTTCAATGCAGTAGTTTCTCCTTATTCTCCCGTAAAAAGGTTCAGAAAACACTGACATTCTTTGAAACCTCAGTAATAAAGCTTACATATAGTCATCAGAACTGATTAGAAAAGATTAGAAAAACAGAAAAAAAAGAACTGACATATAAGACATAGACGTTTTAGTACATAACCAACCCAGCGCAGTGCAGCCGAACTGTTTATAGTAGACAAGCAATCAAATATAAAGAAAAAATTATATTATATTAAAGAAAAAGGCCGGTATTGTTCTTTTCTCCTCAGCAGTAAATAAGTGATGCTTGTTTTTCTATGAAAATAAGTTTCCGTATATAATATTCAATATCATACAGTACTGTGCAAAAGTCTCATAGGCACCTGAGCGTACCTGGGCAGTAAATGGTTTTTCATTTGTCAACTTTACGAACATTAGAATAAATGCAAACAACTACATATTTGACACACTTCCAGCCTTATTGAACACTAAGGTGTGTTACTCTGTAACCACATGGACTTCTGTTCAACTTCTCTGGTAAGAGACGTTTCAGCCTGCCAGTGGACCCCAGGCTTTTTAAGGGGTTAAGCATTTCCAAAAAATAAAAGGCCAGCATTCCCAGTTTCCATCCAATGACTAATTTATCTAATCCGAAACAGTGTCTGAAGTTCACAGAACAGAGAAGTCAGAGGCCCGACTTTCCAGATTTTCACTTTAGACATAATACCTACATAACATGTTCGTGTCAGGCCTGTACGGGCAGCCCAACTCAAAACCAGGAGGTTTTGGTCTTGGGTTCCATGTTGACCACATATGGATGCCCACCAGGGTCCGTGAAGGGTTGAGGGGTTAAACATGGGCCCTGTCTGGGTTGCACACTGCACATGGAGACCTGGATGGGAAACCCACTCAGAGCCCATGCCCACCTGGAACCCACCTAGATCCACCAATATTGTGTCCAATTTTTATTTTTTTTGCTTTATATATACAATAAGGGGTTAACCCATTATTCCTAACCCAGAAATAAACCCAAAAAGGTCCCTGCAGTTACTGAGTAACACACCTTAGTGTGTAATAAGCCTGTGTTCTGCATTAAGAGGTTAAACCATTATTCCTAACCCATAAATAAACCCAAAAACACATATTCACCCCACATATGGATGCCCACCAGGGTCCGTGATGGGTGCAAGAGGGGTTAAACATGGGCCCGTCTGGGTTGCACACTGCGCATGGGGACCTGGATGGGACCAACATGAGATTAAAGTGGGCTGTAACAATGGGGCATGTACAAACCCACTCAGAGCCCATGCCCACCTGGAACCCACCTAGATCCACCCACATTGTGTCCAATTTTAATTTTTTTGCTTGAAAGCAATGATATCAATAATTTTACAGACTAACTATTGACTGTTCACCCCTGTACTCTCTACTGCATTTATGTTTATTTGTATTTATTCCGTTCTGTTGAGTTTAAGGGTAAAAACACACTCGTTTGAAACGAGTTTCATGGCCTAAGACTTTTGCGCAGCGCTGCATGTGGCTTAAAATTGTGCAACATCATAGTAAGTAAATCAATGGCTATTTCATAGAATCTCATTGAGTTAGAGCTCGTGTTAAATTATGACCCATGACATTTGCGTCCGTTTTTTTTAAAAGCTCTATAAAAACAAACAAAGAAACTTTCTCTATAGAAAGAAATGCTAGAAAATGATTCTAGAAATGATTTAAAGGTCTTTTTTTTTCAAGATTAGTAACATTTTAGCCCACTTGTATCATTTCAAGCAAAGAACAGAGAAAGATAAAACAATCTCTGTCAATAAGATGTGATTTAATGAGGAATATTTCTGGAAGCGATCACAGTTTTCTTTTTTTATTTGTTTGTTTGTTTATTTTTTCACTTCTGTCACATGTTCCTATCCTGGTATAGTACTTGCTTAGTATTCAGTAATGCTTTACACACTGTAAAGGGAGAAAAAGAGAGATTTTTTTGGTCCCCTGGATTAGTTACCATGGTTTATAAAAAATATATAGACTCAAATTTAACCTACTCTTAAGTAAATGGTGTTACTCTGGTATGGAAATGTACAGAACATGCTCATGGTACACACCAGTGTCGGGTTATGCTATCCTGGGATCTTCTGAAATAGCCCAATAACAAATTTTCATGCTGTTTATTTCTTACCGTTCTTTTTTTTTATCAGAATATCTACAGCAATGTTTAAAACCCATAAAACCCATAATCCCACAAAGTACCTCTAGGAACCTTTCCAGGAACTGTTCCATTTTTTTTCTCAGAAGTAGGTCTTAAAGCTATCGGTTGTACTTGTAAGAACCCATAAATTCACAGAAGGTCCAAAGTCCAACATGCATGATAACTATATAATACTGTATGACTTGTTCTTATAGAGTCTGCAGGACTGGTCGGTTAGTTTCTCAGATAGTTCACTATGTATATGGATAAATACACCTATTTGGTCTGGGCAGTATGTTGATAATCCTGGCAGTGTTCAAACGCTAAAGACAGAACCCTCCATGTGCACTGTCTGTTCGTTAAAAAGTACCATCCACTGCTCCCCAATCTCTTATTTCCTTCCAGATGTGATTCAGTACTACTGTTTGAGCAACTCTTGGAGCAAACTGGCAGTTACGGACGGTGGGTGTGTTCTCTAAAAGCTGTTGTCAGCACTTTTGTTCAGCTCCCGTGTTGATTTCCTGTGCAAAAGACTGTGGTTCTTGACCTTGGGGGAATGCCTAGCTGGATGTTAAGCTTCTGGGTTTCACAAACACTCCATACGTGACCACACTGAGGTAGACAAACACATAAAAAGGCTCATTATGGTATGACATGACAAAGCAAAAACAAATCAAGTGAAATGAATGAATAATTAATAATAATGGACAGCGAAAGAGATGAAAAATAGATATTTCTAATTCTTCTCTGTACAACGGTGACTGTTTCTGTTTCGGAGATGAAGGTTTCTATATACAAGGACTTGAAGGGGCAGATCCTGAAATATCCTACACTGTAGTCCCACCCTGTTCCTGCTTTTCCTCGCAACAGTCTGCATTCTCAATCAATATGTCATCACTTTCCATGCACTGAGTATTCCACCGTACAGCCACAGACATACCCCCACTGTCTAGATGTGCATCGGTTTGCACTACGGCAGTCTGTATGATACTCCGATGGGTCCTGGACTATGCATCATACAGTAGGTTAAAAGGAGCTGCACAGTAAAATTGATGCTATTGTACATGGAGGCACTTTTAACAGTTGTGTCAGTTAGAGGGTTAAAGGCACTATACGCGAACAAAAACAGAGGGTTTGAATGAGTGTATCTTCGAAGTCGTTAAAGATACACTAAGTAATATTTTTCTCGTGGTTTGAAACTTTACACTGTAGACCGGACTGAATGCGATGGTAAATGCGCTGTAAAATCAAGAATGCTTGTCATGAAATCGGCGATTTCCTTTCATGTTTTGCATTTCCAGCCTATGGAGTTCTATGCGGCAGTGTTCTATCCTTTACTATCCTTTAATAGACTGGATAAGACCTGTGGGTAGCCTTTGGGGAAGGGTATCAGTTATCTATATACTCTGGTAGACTATCATATTAAACCATTGATAGTTGAATGCTGGCAGCTCTGGGATCGAGAGCTTTCCCCTACTGGTCCTTCTTTGGACTGAGAAACCGTGTGGTCTAATTTAAGCCATCAAAAATCGACGCCATATACACTTTCAAAAATAAAGGCACTACAAGAGGTTCTTTTAGCGAGGCCATAGAAGAGCCACTTTAGGTTCCATAAAGAACCATTTTTGTAATAGAGATGTGATCTTAAAACTGACATTTGCATCAACAGAACGTTTTCTGGGTCTTTTAAAGGTTCAATGACAAACCAAACCAAAAGTGGTTCTTCTACTGCATCACTCAAAGAACCATGTGTAGCACCTTTATTGTTTAGAGTGTAGGAGATACCAAATGACACTTTTTCGAGTTATTTTTTGCAATATTTGTAACTCAGCACCTGCTATGTTTATCCATATGTTCTGGGAGTGTCCCGAAGTAGCAGACATATGGATTTCTACAGTAGATAGATTATCTAAATTACTTTTACTTTTCTCACCCAATTTATAAGGCCAAATACCCAATCCCCATTCATGCGAACTCCCCCAATCACTGGCAACGTCCCAACACTAAGTGGGTGAAGACTAGCACATGTGAATGCAGCCACCGCCTCTTTTCCATCCGCCGCTGATGCAGCATCGCTAGGCAGCCAGCGCAGTCTGAGGAAAGCCAGGCTCCCCAGCTCCGATACAACAGCTAACAGACACCTGTGCTGACGAACATCACACTGGGAGCGATGTGGGGAGGAAGTGCCATCGCCCCACCCCTGAAAGAGCCAGGACAGTCGTGCTCCCTCTGGCTCTGGCTGCTGATGGCAAGCAGCATGACCCGGGATTTGAACCAGTGAACCTCAAATATCAGTGGCAGTGCTTTAGTCCACTGGACAAATTTTCTTTAATAAAGCCAAGGATGTTACGGGCAGGTTTTACAGCTACCCAGAAATAGATGTACAACTAATGGATTTCCCCTCAGTGTTTTTAGCTATGAAATTTTGGATCTCTAGTGTGCAAAAATATAGTTTGACGGGAATATCTAACAGCTAAATTTAACTTATATGAATCTATCCAAGACTTTTTGTATTCAGTTGAATTTGTTTTTGTTTACTGTTTGCTTGTTTTGATTATTGAATTTGTTCCTAATAATGTATGTAACTGTCTTGCCACCCCTCCCCTACCCCTACCCCTCCATTCCTCTGTTTCTAAATGTGTAAAAAGCAAAAAATGAAGTGCAGTGCTCGATCAGCTCAGGCTGGAAGAGTAATATGAATGCATTAGTGTGTACTTTTACCATTACGAAATGTATTAGTATTAGTATTAGTATTAGACCAGTTCATAAATGGTATGTTTAAGCTTGTTGACGATGGCAGGCATTAGGAACCCTAGGAAAAACCTAATTAGTGTACCCTTAAATACTGGGTGCATCATTTACAAGTTGATGATATTTGTCTGGTAACTGTCGTCCCAATAACCTGCGGGTTTGCGGGTCTGTCACCTCCATGCCCTGTTGACTGTAGATACTGTAATACTGTTTGGAGTGTACTGACATTTTTTTTACGAAATGTCATCTGGATATCTTGGGAATCGATACGCTGTTGGAGTCGGCACATATCCCTTTTGTTAATCTACAAATACATACAAACCTATCTCAATTTGTTAATACTGATGTCATGCACTAATTATACCAGGATACACAGTACCTGAGTCAAGTAGGCCTCAATGCTTCATAGTTGACATGCCACGATCTCCATAATGAACTGCTCCAACCTTAAGATTAAACATTCATCTCATAAATGCTTTTTTTTTTTTAAATAATCTAGACCAGGAACAATAAATAATAACCATTGCACTTTTGGTGAAACCAAATGAGAGAAAATCTGAGGGCATAAATAAATAATAAAAAAGAAAAAAAAGAAAAAGAAAGAAATGAATGAGGTAATGTTTGTGCATGCCGATATAAAAAAACAAACAAACAAACAAACAAACAAAAAAAAACAATATTTTAACATGCGTAAAAACCCCCAAACACCATGTGCTGTCTCACATGGCATTGGGTCTTATGGGGCAAAAAGTCGTAGCATCTGCGGGAGAAATAGCAGCATTGCAGATGTCTTTCACAAAAGTGCCACCTGTCCAGCAAGAATCGTCAGAGCAGGGACTGGAAACCATGCTTTTCCTGTTACAATAAGGTGCCTCTAACCTGCTCAGTAGAGCTCAAGATGTAACATGGCATAGCTCCCACAAGCAGACCCCATATCAGTATCTGCAGATGCTCTAGAAGGTCCTGATGCACGTTCCTGGATGCTGTGCGCAAGGTGTGTTATATGAAAAATCCGTGTGTCGTCGTTTCTGCGGTCACGGAGTCTCCCGTATTGTCATAGAATGCAGTCTTTGAAAGCACTGTCTCTTTATTTTTGACAATCTATCTGAAGCTGAATGCCTGTAGAAGTATCCCTTGCTGTGAATGTAGGGTAAAGCATATGCAATGCAACAACGCATTGCATAGATAAAGCATTCTGGTAAGATTAACACTCTGGGTGCAGCCGAGATGGCCTCTTGCTCCTCCAAGATGGGACTGGAGCGTTACACATCTGTTAGAAGCTTCCCCTTGTTCACACAGTTCTGGTTCATGACAGTGCAGTTCCCAGTTCTCAGGTTGGCCTCTCGAAAATTGTCAATGCTGTTGTTCATGTCCTCGTCAATCTCTACGTACTCCGACTTGCTGACGATAGACGAACTACGCCGGCTGGAGCTGGAGTCGGTGGCAATGTTGGGATTGCTCACGTTGAGGAGCTGCGCCTGCTCCTCTCCTTCAGTCTCTCTGTGGTAGAAGTAGTTGAAGTTGGACACAATCACGGGCACCGGGAGCGCGATGGTCAGCACGCCGGCGATGGCGCACAGGGAGCCCACGATTTTGCCCCCGATGGTCACGGGGTACATGTCCCCGTAGCCCACAGTGGTCATGGAGACCACGGCCCACCAGAAGGCGTCCGGGATGCTCGTGAAGAAGGACTCCTTCTCCTCGGCCTCGGCGAAGTAGACGGCGCTGGAGAACAGGATGACCCCGATGAAGAGGAAGAAGATGAGCAGGCCCAGCTCACGCATGCTGGCCTTCAAGGTCTGGCCCAAAATCTGCAGCCCTTTGGAGTGCCTGGACAGTTTGAAGATCCTGAACACCCTGACCAGACGGATGACCCTGAGGATGGCCAGGGATGTGGCCTGCTCTCCCCCTCCTTTCGGTTCGTGCCCTTCCTCCGAATCATCTGCTAGCTCCGTGCCGAGTGTGATAAAGTAGGGTATGATGGCCACCACATCGATCGTGTTCATCATGTTTTTGAAGTAGGCTGCCTTGCTTGGGCACGCAAAGAATCTCACAATCAACTCGAAGGAGAACCAGATGATGCAGAGCGTCTCCACGATGAAGAAGGGGTCCGTGAGAACATTTGGCTTGTAATAGATTGTGCTGTTCCCTATCGTTTGTAGCCGTCCGTGCGGGTCCTCCTTGAGCTCTGGCAGTGTCTCCAGGCAGAATATGACGATGGATATTAGAATGACCATGACGGACACGATGGCGATGCCGCGTGCCGGACCCGAGCTCTCGGGATGCTCGAACAGGAGCCAAATTTGCCGCTGGAACTCATTCTCTGGCAGTGGGCGCTCTTCCTCACGTATGAAGCCCTCGTCTTCCCTGAACTTCTCCATGGCCTCCACGCCAAGCTCGTAAAACTTAATCTCCTCTGAGAACATATCCAAAGGAACATTCACGGGTCTCCGCAGCCGTCCTCCGGACTGGTAGTAGTAGAGGATGGCGTCGAAGCTGGGGCGATTCCTGTCGAAGAAGTACTCGTTCCTCAGCGGGTCAAAGTAGCGCATCCTCTTTTTGGGGTTGCCCAGCAGCGTGTCCGGGAACTGGGCAAGCGTCTTGAGCTGGGTCTCGAAGCGCAAGCCGGATATGTTGATGACCACGCGTTCGCAGCACTCGTGCTCGTCATGCTCGGCGGCGTAGGACTCCTGGGGGTGGCCCGCCAGAGCCGAGCTCTCGTCCAAGTGGTCCCCTGCCACCACTGTCATCGCGGAGCTCAGACCAGCAGCGCCGCAGGACAGGCTGGGGTCGGGCGCGCGCTCATGCAGCTTCTCGCCTCACCTCGCCTCCGCTCTCCAAGGCTCAAGCTGGCATCGGAAGGGAGCTTGTCGTGCCGCTTCCTCTGCGCTCACCCTTCCACCGCTTCATGTCCCCAGTCTCCGGTGGAGTGCTGCATCACCTCTCTTCGCTCACCACTCCAGAGAGAAAGACAGAGACAGAGAGACAGAGACAGAGAGAGAGACAGGGAGAGAGGAAGGTGACTGACCGGACATCTAAGGGGTTATTTCATAGAGATCAAAGGCAGATCTATGCATTTCCTCTCCTATTGCCTACAAAGAGACGGCAAATGCTGCGACGGCTAAAATGCGCATCAGATGAGATCAGAACTCCATTAAGGGAAACCAGAGCAGCCTCTCAGATCCAACACACACACACATACACAAACATAGAGATACACACCTACATTCCTCGGTGCGCAGTCGTTATGCACCAGCGTTCAAGTTTCACACTGCTGCCCATCTTCATACTGCAAAATCCTCATATCTCACCCATCTTCCAGCACACACTGACTGCTGCTATACTAATCCACAACACTGTGCCTGGTGAGTCTGCGGCAACACGGCTCTCCTAGGGAGCTTCTAAGGCACCGAGAAGAATCCGAATCCAAGAATGCCTCTAAACAACTGCCTCTAATGCCTCTTCCCAGATATGATCTTACCTATGGTGATCTGTTAAGGGCTTCCGTGGGGGGTCTCGAGCTTGGGGGTGGGGGGTGGGGGTCCAACTTTGGCTTCAGTGTGCTCCACCAGCCTTTTTCCTTTCCTCCTTGAAGGACGACCAGACGTCCAGGCTCGACCAGCCAGGTTCCCGTCGTTACCAGTCAGTCCACCGTTGCCCTGTACAGTCCGAGCCAGTGTGTGGGCAAATCTCGCAAACCTCCACACCGGGGTGTGTTTACCATCACGCTGAAGGACGCGGAGACCAGTTAAGGAGGGGAACGGAGGGGAGGGGAGGGGAGGGGGGTAAGAGTGTAAAAGTGACCAGCACCAAACCTCCAGAGCTCTTTCTCTCTCTCTTTCTTTCTAGGTGTCCATCGAGTGCTGCTCCTGCGCTCCGAGCGTAAAGCGCGTCTGCCGCTGCCCAGCGCGAGGAAGGTCGAAAGAAGAGGCGGTGGGGATGATGATGATGATGATGATGGTGATGATGATGGTGGTGGTGGTGGTGGTGTTGTTGTTGGTGTGATGGAGAGAAGGAGGAAGAGGGAGAGAGAAAGGAGGGGGGTGCATTAGCTAGCGGTCGAGGTGCCGCATCAGCAGGACTAGGGGGTTATGGAGGGAGGAAGCTTTGCGCGTGTGGGTCGACGTCCAGAAAAACGAAAAACGCGGACGAGCCGAGACGCAGCGGACGCGCGTGGGAGGAATTGGGGGGCTGCGCGAGTGGCAGAGAGCTCCGTGAACATGTGAAAAAAGCACACTGCAGGTTTTCATACGAGCTAGAGAGAGAGAGAGAGAGAGAGGGCGAGAGAGAGAGAGGGAGGGAGGGAGAGGGAAAGGGAAGTGTGTGTGTGTGTGTGTGTGTGTGGGGAGGAGGGGAGGGGACGGGAGGGGAGGAGGGGGGTGTAGCTGGTTTCAGCGCAATGCAGACGGTCTGTACCAGCATGCGCCCCTACGAGCGCTTTTTCCAAGAGGACGCAGAGAAACGCACGATGGTCGTTGCGTGTGGAGGTGTGGAGGTCCTCCTCCGCCCGATCTGATCCGCTGTGCTGTCCGGCTGACGCGCTCTCGTGGGATGGGAGATCCCAAAGGTGCAAAGGTGGCGTTCTCAGTGTTGCACCAGTGCTGTTTGGTTGGTGCAGATGTCTCGTGCCAAAGTGTTGCAGCACAGAATGGTCACAATGGTCCCAGCTAGGTCCTCCTCCACATTCAGTGGCTGAAGGACACTTTGGAGGCTTCAGTGCTTCAGTGCACTCTGCTACCAGAGGAGGCAGGAGGAGGTGGACGTCGACTGTTGTGAGAGGAAGAGGAGGAGGAGGAGGAGGAGGAGGAGGAAGGGGGGAAGGTCAACGTGGAAAGGGCAGGCAGGCACTTGGGCTCTGCTCAAGTGGGTCGGTGGATCACCTTGACTTTGCGGATCAGCTACGTAATCGTAAACTGCACCAGATATTGCACACAGTGCTACAGTAGTAGTGATTATACACCGATCAGCCATAACATTAGTACCACCTGACTAATATTGAGTAGGTTCCTCTTGTGCCGCCACAACAGATCTGACCTTGGACCTCACAAGACCGTAGAAGAAGGCGTCCTGCTGTGGTATCTGTGGCACCGGGACTAACTAGACTAACGTTAGCAGCAGATCCTTTAATAAGTCCTGTAAGGTGTGAGGTGGGCGGAGCCTCCATGAGCATCAGTGATCCCTAGTTGCCAGATCACCGGGTGTCCTTCCTTGGAGCACTTTTGGTAGGTACTGACCTACCACTGCATACTGGGAACACCCCACAAGACCTGCTCCTGATGTTCTGGAGATGTTCTGATGATCCAGTCATTGTCTAGAACCTCTGTCTGGTTCTTCCTGTCAAAGTGTCTCAGATTCTTATGCTTGACCTGATGCCTGACGTTTTGGAGATGTTCTGATGACCCACTCGTCTATCTAGAACATCACAGTCTGGTTCTTGGTGAAGTGTCTCAGGTTCTTACGCCCATTTTAACACCAAGAACTGACTGTTCACTTGCTGCCTAATATGTAGGCCCCCCCCCTTGACAGATGCTACTGTCGATGAAGATAATCAATGGAATGTCTCCAAAATTGCTGGCCAGAGGAAGCAAGGCTAACTAGGCTACAAGCTAATGCTTTTCAGCCCAGTAGAAGCACTGATTGGAGCTGTGGCACGAGAATCCAGCCAACAAAAGCCAGCCAGGCTGAAGAAAGCGAGCCAGCCAGTGGCTAGTGATCCCCCTGAAGACCAGACTAATATTTAGATCCCACCTCTTGATCATCTACAGATGTACTACAGATGTACTGCTTTCACTTCAGTTGTCAGTGGTACTAATGTTAAGGCTGGTTGTATGTCCATCGTCCATCCATTTAACTTCTTATCCACTCGCGTCTTCCTGGACAAGGTCATGGCCTACCTGACCTATGGTCCAAAGCCTACCTCAGAATGATTGGACTCTAGGTAGGCATTCCCCCTGGAGACGACACCAGCCCTATTTCCAAAACTCTTATCAGTATCAGTATCAACCATAGCTGGAATTCATTTGACCGAATACATGTGGTAGCTGGATGCATTGAGATTGAATCTGGAGCCAGACAATGATGTGTTCTTCAGCTCAAATGGTGGAAAACTGAAGATACAGATAGTCCCAAGACCATGACAGGTAGCCAGAAGCAGATTTCTCATCCCACACTCATGCACAAGCAAAGGGGGTTGTATACAGTATTTACAAAGAAGTTCTCTGACACGACAGTAGTGGAACCCTTTTTCATGCTATATAGAACAATTTTGTACATCTACAGAATGCTTTCCAATAATGCCAAGAACCCTTTGAACGGGCTTAGCTCTGTTCAGTTATCCAAATGGCTCTACGAGCTGGCATGTATAGTTCTATAGAACAGCTGTAGCTCCAGTAAATCCACGCTGGTCTTTTACAAGAAGTCTCGCCCCTCCAATTCTAAATAAGGTCGTTTACACATTTTCAGCACCACGGACAGTGACCGGGCCTATATTTCAAACCTCTTTATTCTCTAAATGAAAGAATTTGGCCATGCTGGGCTGGAAGAGGTGCATGCATGTGAACACGTCTGCTATCAATCACTCTTCTAAGATGACAGTGTGCTTTGCTTTGCTTTGCTTTCCTTTACAGCTCCTTCTCTCGATTTGCCTCCTTCCCAACATATAGAAATCAATACATGATTCATATTTCTGTGCGGAGTGCACCACACACTGCACTGCTGTGGGAGGGCTGCACAAACACTAGGCCGCAAGACAAATGGCAACTGATGCAGCTGACTAACTGAATAGCACAGCTGAACTGGGCTGCCAGACGTCCTCAACTGCATTATTTACATCAAATGTTTGTATTTCTTTGATCCTTAGTGATATTAGGCTCTTGTGAATGCCACTTCACAGGACACCCTCCCTAAAGTGTAATTAGCGGGTGGCTTTATAAGAAGGCAAGCTCCAATAATCCAGATAGACCACAAACAAGCTCAGACCAAATTAAACACAGATTACATGGGCTAGCCTGATCTACAGAGCTTTAGAGAACCTTTATTTATTTATAATTAGGGCCCTTACGATGTAGTTGAGTAACTTAGCAACTGTTAAGTGTACCTCTTCACGGATAAATTGGCAGGGAGATGCTGTGTGTGCAGGTTTGCAGAACAGCAGAATAGCTTGCATATTGCATGTGAGTGAAAGCAGCACAGCAAACACAGCAGCAGGAAGAAAGACCTGCAAGCCACAGGTATTGTCTGTACCCTGCCCCTGTTGTCATGTCTGCCTTTGTTTAGTCATGTGCTCTTGTCTGCCCTAGCCACGCCTGTCCATTAGTGTTTCCACCAGTGTCTCCTTGGTAGCCACGCCCCCCTTCTTTTTGAGTCCCTTGTTAGTCTTTGTAGAAGTATCCCTTTGTTTTAGCCTTCCTTCCTTATATGTTCATGTCGGTTTCACGGTTTGTAGATTTGGCCTCTTTATGGGATTCTTGTGTCGTTTATTTGGTAAGGTTTGTGCTTGTTTGGTTTCTGTTTGGTTTGTTTTGTGTATTAAATATATCCAGCGAGTACGTCCCCTCTGTCAAAAAAAAAAACAAAAAAAAAACATATATACTTATATATATATTGTCATATATATACATACATATACATTTTCAATCATAAGCTCAGGTAGACAGGTATTGCAGTAGACAGATAAGGAAGGCTCCTGGTGTTTGTATGACTGCTGATTGAAATTCCATTTCAGAATTATAGGATTATTATTAATATTTCTTTATTTTTTATTCATTTATTTGCCATTTGATGCATCTTCTATTTTAATTTTTTAACACTCAGAGTGTTCTTGCAAACCTCTATTACCAAAGAATAGCGCCACCAGTGTGTAATAAGCCTTTCTGCATTAAGGAGTTAAGAGATAAGGTGAGAGAGAGAGCGCCATCTACCGACCTGGAGAGAGCACGGCCAATTGTGCTCTCTCAGACTCTGGCTGCTGATGGCAAAGCATCAATGGAATTCGAACTCGGGCCATAGTGTCAATGCTGTGCTGAGAATGACCCAAATACCACCCAAATACTACCTACCTGCTCTGTGGTGGTCAGTCCTGTGGGGGTCCTGAGCATTGCAGAACAGGGTGAAAGGAGGAGGCTGATAACAGAGCAAGCAGAGATATAGATGGAGACAGCCTGGAATTAGAGAAGCATAGGGGAGTGCAGCTATGGGGGGGGAGTGCAGCTGATGGACAAGGAGGTGGTGTTAATGTTATGGTATGTTATGGGATAACCTTCTAATAGGTGTTTAAATCAGTATGTATAATGCATGGATATCAATTCCACCTACCAGTAAAGAAACCGAAATCTCAGAACATGGTCTTCTAGCTTCCATCTAATGGTTTTAATGAAAGCCAGGCTGTGAGCTGGCATGCTGGTCCTGCCAAGGTTGGATAGTAGTGTCTGTTACACCTTTGTACCCGTTTGCTAGTGCTGAGAGCTGCAGGCTGTGTGTGCTGCAGCGCGGGGACATCCTCCAGTCAGCGGGAGAGCGAGAGAGGGTTCAAATGTACAGCATGTTCAACACACTTCTCCATGGTAACCAGGAGCTACCAGGCACTAAAAGAGAGAGGGAAAAGGAGGAGGAGGGAGATGGAGAGCGTTAGAGAGGGAGGGGAAGAGGGAAAAGCACAGAGCTGTGCTCTGCATGCTGAATGGAGAGCACTGCTGCACCTCGTATTGGCCGGTTTATCACACTGTACAAGGCCGTGCAGGTGAGAGTAACGCGCAGGTAAAGCTGCTGGTCGAATGTAGAACAACCTCTAATGCCAGTTGTCTACAATAAACGGACAAAAGTATTGGGACAACTGCCTGGGACCCTGTTTCTTTTGAAATCAAGGGTCTTAAAAAGAGTTGATCCTGCTTTTGTTAGAGCAACTGTCCTAGGAAGAAAGCCTTCTGTTTGGCTTCAATTTGGAACAGCATTGCTGTAAGGATTTGATTGCAAGCAGTGAGAAGAGCATTAGAGAGGCCAGGATGTTGGATGATGATCACCACCACCCCACCTCATCATCCCCAGCGCCCCAAAATATGTGTATTGGTTGGAGCATCATCCATCATTCCAGAGAACACAGCAGTTCCACTGCTCCACAGCTCAATGCTGGGGGGCTTTATACCCCTCTAGCCCACACCAAATAGGTTCATAGCACATCGGTTCGTGTTTATCTGTAGTCCTATTCTATTGGCAGTACTTCTCTACTGTGACTGGACAAGCTGTGTGTGTGTGTTTGTGTGTGATTTTCACATCTCAATCAGCAATGGGTGCAACTTAAAGTAGCCAAATGCATTGGTTAGAAGAGGTGTCCACAAGTATTTGGACATATAGTGTATATTGTTGGTTTTAACCCTTTCAACATCAAAGGCCTGTATGTGGGCACATACTTCAAACTTCAGATTATAAATGGATTACAATGAAATTATTGAATCATTAGTAAGTACTGAATTATTAGTTTGTACTGAATAATTAGTCATTTTTTAAAATAATGAACAGGTACTGAAATGTTTTTATTGAATAGTTAGTAGGTACCGACTAATTAATAGGGTTAATAGAATAATATAATAAATAGTTTCTATATTTTTGAATAATTAGTGATGGTGTTAGGTACCCAAATTTCAGCGTCTGTCCAACCCAGGAGCTTGACGTGAACCAAATGTTGGGTTTTGACAGTAAGTCGACGTCATGTTGATTTGACCTTGGTTTGACCTCTCGTCATATCACCTCAGTGTGACGCTGGCCGACACGGACGTCAGAGTGTGTTGGTTTTCCAGTGACGTTGCATTTTAACAAAAATGGCAGTGCTTCTCAACCCTGGTCCTGGAGGACCCCCAGCCCTGCACACATCTGATCCACCTAATCATCTTATCAACCAGCCCTTCTAGAGTTAAAAGTGATTGGTTGCTAATGGAAAGTCTGATTTGGCTAGACAGTGTAGCTCCACTGTATGGACAAAAGTATTGGGACACCTGCTCATTCATTGTCATTGTCAAATCAAGGACCTCATTGTTAACGCAACATTAAACATAACAGTCGTTACCGTAGACACACTTTCAGGTTGGTCCTTTCAAGTCCTGAAAGCCCTGTTGGTGTGTTCATGCTGCTGATTTCCAGGATTTAACAGCGAAATCTCAGACTCATTCGCAGTGCGATCGTGTGAACACTCTCTTCCTGAAGCCTGAGGTAAGACTAATGGTACATGTTATGGTAAACACGCACAGCCTAATCGCTGTTTATCACATGATTGTGAATCATTTCACAGGACTGTGTTTTTCGCAGGCAGCCCTTTTCCACATTTACTCATTCTCACGTAGTGCAGGACACTCAGTATAATATTATATATATATATATATATATATATATATATATATATATATTTATATATAATATAATATATAATTGATCTTCTCAAAGAAAGGAATGACAATGTTTTTTTTTAAAGGTTTGTTCATTTAATCAGCAATAATGACAAACTACAAACAACAAAATTGGATAAAAATTAAAAATAGGATAATAAAACCATTTTAAATTACTTAATATCAGTGACAAATGACAGTAATATCATAAATAAAATCATAACCAATCATAATCATAACCATAACCATAACAATGTATAATAATGTATAACAAACATGTCATTGTGTCATATTTTACTTTTATTTAAATATATATATAAATGTTTGTGAAGTTGCTGAACTTATGAACCTAAACATTAACCTATTAGCACCATGCTGCTGCCTAATGCCAGGCGTGGGCTATAGAGGGGTATAAAGTCCCCCAGCATTGAGCTGTGGAGCAGTGGACGAACTGTGTTCTCTGGAATGATGGATGATGAAGCTCCATCCAGTACTTTTAGGATAAGTTGGAGAGTTGGGGGTGAGTTGGGGATGCTTATGTTGGCTAAATGCAATCAAATCCTCACAGCAATGACCCACCAAAATCTAGTAGAAAGCCTTCTTAGTCTTCTTCCTCCCTGGACAGTAGAGAAAGCAAGATCAACTCTTTTAATTCCCTTGATTTCAGAAGAAACAATGAATGAGCAGATGTCCCAATACTTTTGTCCATACAGTGGAGCTACACTGTCTAGCCAAATCAGACTTTACCTTGGCAACCAACCACTTTTAACTCTAGAAGGGCTGGTTGATAAGATGATTAGGTGGATCAGATGTGTGCAGGGCCGGGGGTCCTCCAGGACCAGGGTTGAGAAGCACTGCCATTTTTGTTAAAATGCAACGTCACTGGAAAACCAACACACTCGGATGTTCCTTAGGGATCCAAAAAGTGGTTCTTCTATAGCATTGGTTCTCGGCCTTGGTCCCTGGCCCTTTTCTACAATACATTTTATTTATTTATTATATTCAAGCATGTTATGTGCTATTACAAGAAAGAAAAAAAATTATGAGTGAAATACAATAATTATTATTAAATTAATTATCTGTTTATCTGGATTATCTGTCTGACCCAGGCTCTGTTGCCGAGGCTCTGGTGTGTTGGTATGCAGATGTAGCCAGTTCAGCAGTGTGTTTAGGAAGGCGAATCATCTGTGATCTCTTGGCAGGCTACAGTGTGTTAGCAACCTTTAGCTCAGTGGAGCACAACCTGGTGAGATGTTTCTGAATCATTTTATTGCAACCTCTCATCTGTTTAAGGTCGCTGACCATTCCCCCGGAGTGCCCACAAAGTTAGTAGGGTGATATGATGAGGGGTGCCGAACCTTTCTCTAATGTGGTACCGTGGTGCTTCAGACCTCTGCTTGAGAAAAACCTTTTCCAGAACATACAAGTGCTCCATCCAGTACGTTTAAGATGAGCTGGGGAGTTGGGGACGATGAGGAGGGGTGATGATCATCCATCCAACATCCTGACCTCACGAATTTAGCAAATCACAGCAGTGCTGCTCCAGAATCTAGTAGAAAGCTGCCTTCAGGTACTGCAATAAAGGCATGGATCAGCTCAGAACAAACCAAGAATGGCCAATGTGTGTCCCAATACTTTTGTCCATATAGTGTATGATGGTTTGCGAAGCTTAAACAAACTGCTTAGTTTAGTGGGAGCAGGGAGATGCAGTGATAAACTCAATGGAACAGTGTGTGGAGAGGCACTGTAGACACTGAGCCTCAGGAACTTGCTGGAATCCAGTGGTGGTCTTCATGGTGGGCTTGGATTTGTGCACCTGCAGTAAAAAATGACTCGGTCATGCATAGTGAAGCAATCTGCACATATGACACATTGCTCATTTCGCATGGGACTCCCATGTCAATCCCCATGTGCTGAGCTGACCTTTCAGAGAGATGGAGCCCATAATGGTTCAATCAGGTTTGACCTCAAACTGGACATCAGGTGGAGACAGGTCTCCTTGTTGGAGAATTGCTGTTCACGTTTGGAGGTGGAAACAAAATCAAAGGGTATTAAAGAGAGTTTCTCCTGCTTTTTACTAGTGGAGGAGCATTGCTGTGAGGATTTGATTGCATTCAGCGACAAGAGCATTAGTGAGGTCAGGATGTTGGATGATGATCACCACCCAGCTCATCATCCCCAGCTCCTCACCTCATCCCAAAAGTACTGGATGGAGCACCACCACCATCCATCATTCCAGAGAACACAGTTCTTCCACTGCTCCACAGCTCCTTAATGCAGGGGGGCTTTATATATACCCCTCTCTAGCCCACGACTGGCATTATTAGGCAGCATGGTGCCAATACAGAGGTTCATGTTTATCTGCTATTCTATCGGCAGGTCTTCTCTACATGGACTAGACAACTTAAAGTAGCTGAATGCATTTATTAGAAGGGGTGTCCACAAACATTTGGACATGTAGTGTACGTGTCGTGCCGTATCCTTTCCTACTTGGGACGGATCGGGAAGTTGAGCGGCATGGTACGAGACATGGTTCTCTATGGTGACGAGGTGGACTGTGTCTTTAAGCTTGCGCCGTGGAAAACAGTCCACACAAGCCAGCAGTGGATAACAGATCTCGCCTACAACAACCGTGACGAGTCATTTGATATTTATAGCTGTGGCTGTGAATGAGCTGCCTTCCTAATAGTTTCTATGGCATGGGTCAGTAGTTTTAAAGCTCGAGATAATGATGAAAACCGAGGCCTATTGCTTTCAGGGAGGAGCACTCTGAATACCAAGGAGGGTCAAACCCAGGGACAGTTAGGCTTCATGCATGAGGTGTCGTGACAGCAGTGATTGCAGTTTATATGGACGCTAAGGTCTGACCATGTAGGTGAATGAAGACAGTATGCTGTGTTATATAAGACACACTCTCCGGTGCAGACCAGTGTTGATCTTCTAGAGAAAATAGAGAAAAACTAGACAAAATAGGATAATTATTAAAAATAGGATAGTAAAACAATTTTAAATGATTTACAGTATATATAACAATAACAATGTATAACAAAAATAATATTTTGTAATATTTTACTTTTATTCAAATATATATATTTATATATGTAATATATATATATATTACATATATAACATATATATATATATATATGTATAAAGCCCCCCAGCATTGAACTGTGGAGCAGTGGAAGAACTGTGTTATCTGGACTGATGGTTTTGTGGCTGAATGCAATCAAATCCTCACAGCAATGTTCCTCCAAAATCTAGTAGAAAGCCTTCTTCTACTTCCTCTTTGGACAGTAGAGAAAGCAAGATCAAAAGCAAGATCGACTCTTTTAATTCCCTTGATTTCAGAAGAAACGATGTCCCAATACTTTTGTCCATACAGTGGAGCTACACTGTCTAGCCAAATCAGACTTTACCTTGGCAACCAACCACTTTTAACCCTCAAAGGGCTGGTTAATAAGATGATTAGGTGGATCAGATGTGTCGGGAGCAGGGTATGAATCAAATGTCCAGAGTTGGGGGTCCTCCAGGACCAGGGTTGAGAAGCACTGGCAACGTCACTGGGAAACCAACACTAGGAAACGTCCGTGTCGGCCAGCGTCGCACTGAAGTGATGTGGCGAGAGAGCGCGCAACGCCCACCCACCCAGAGAAGGATAAGGCCAATTGTGCTCTCTCAGACTCCGGCTGCTGATGGCTGCAGTGATCCAATTCGTGTAGCTTCATCAGGTTATCCAAACCTAACAGAACCAGCCCACCACATTCCTCACGTAGTATCTCAGCATCTCCTGTGGTGCTTGGAGAGGACCTGATGGGTTCGAGTGGTAATATGTCCAAAAACAAATGACCTTGACATGTGCTAAACGTCAGCAGATACAGGAAGTCACCACACAGAGCCGTGCGCTGGCTGCGCAGACTGAATCATCGTGACTTACATACAGTAAACCTGCTGGTGTGGAGCTCCTGATGGCTGCTTTTGCCTAGCAACAGCAGCGTGTGTAGTGGGGGGCTTCTCTGACAGCATTGACATCCATTTAAAGGGGAATGCAGTGCTCGGTCCGGTCTGCCTCATATATGAGTTCCCATCCAGATCTTTCATGTGTTACGAGTGGGAAACTGTCCTTGTAGTGCTCGTCATTGCCTTTCATCTGGATTTTCGGTGATATTTGTATGCAGTATACACCCACATTCCCACACACACACACACACACACACACACACACCGTGGAACTGTGCTGCCATGTGAGGGGGATTCAGTATGTGAGAAGAAACTCAGTCTTACTGTATGAATGTAGCCCCTCTCCACCCCCACCCCTCTAGTCTCATTCACAAACACACCGGTGCTTATATAACGCCTGCGATCTATTTATAAAGCCCATAGTATGTGCATGTGGGAAGAGAGGGACTCACGCAGCGCCCTTCAAGACGAACACTCATGCCCCGGGGGCCGCTGAGGCCGGACTCTGGGGAGCTATTCTTAGCCCCGCGTTCTAGCACAGCCAATGGAAGGGGAGCAGAAGTGACAGATGTAGGGGGAGGGCGGAATCCGACGCATGGAGCGCATAGCCGCGTCGGACGAGAACGAGGGAGAGTGAGGGTGTACATGTGAGAGAAAGTGAGTTAGTGTGAGTATGTGTGAGTGTGTTTGTGTGTGTGTGTGTGTGTGCTGGCAAAGTCATGATTGATTGTGTAGAGCTGCCTGTCTGTGGAAATGACTTGGAACCACAGAAGCTCTGGAAGTGGCTGTGTTTGCTGCGCACGTCTTATGAAAGTGAATGAGATTGTTGGTAATCGGATGAGCGGCTTTGAATGCAAGTCCATTATGACTGTATTCCACTGCGAATGACTGTCCAGTGCAGCCTTGCCCTGATCCAATCAGCCCCCCGTGAGTTTAGGTAATGAGGACCACCTTAATGGAAATACTCTTGCAAATAAGTAGAAGGCTTCTAGAAATGACGCCATCACACGCAGAGTAGCCTGTTCCTATAGCTTATCTACTACAGACGTCCTATAGTATTTATTAGTAAGCTAAATCTGCTAAAACACGTTCTTAACAGGCACTGTAAGCGCATGGTAGAGCCTTTTTTCGTGATCTTATTCTTGCAATAAAACTTCTTTGGCTTTCTTCATTTTTGGCTTATTCCCCTCATTGAATAGAGTGTGCAATGGTGATTATGTCCACTGGATATCCACTGGGTCCCTGGAATATTTTGCAAGCACAAAAAATACAAAGTGTATTTGTGTGATGCAGCTCTTCAGATATTTACTCCTAGCCTCACAAAAAGTTGATGTTCTGCACTTTCTGAAATCATATTTTTATTAAACAAAAATGTAAATCTATGTTAACCTAAAAAAATGTATCTGTGACCACTCGGTTGAGTTGCCCAGTTAGGGTAAACAGAATGCTTGATGTTAATATTAGCCATAACACCAATTTTATTCTTGCTAATTGTACTGAATTGTATGCATTTTGCATTTTGCCTTTTGCGTACATTTAAGCTATTTAATCTGTACATGATAAGATACGAGCTAGGAATACTCATTATTTCTGCCATAGCCTCACAGGTGAGCCTCTGAGTCATTATAGCTAGATAGCTGTCTAGACAGGTAGCTATAAACAGCACATTTTATTCTAAGTGGTGTTATGAAACAACTCAATTTTTGGAGGAGGAACTAGTTTATAGTTCAATTATGTCTCTACCTCCTGGCTCTACTTATCAGAGGCTCTACTTATCTTCCAGACTCTTGCCCAAAATCCTCACAGTTCTTTGCCAAATCTCTTACAGTCCCCTCAAATTATTATAATCTGAAAGCATGGTCAGAACAATCACACATATAAATGAGGCTGTGATTGAAGGGATGGACGTTTTTGTCCATGTTTTATCTGCACAGTAAACTTCACTTTATCCTAGTTCTGTTGTATTACAGCCACTGTTCTTAAATGTTCTATAAATGAGGCTGTGATTGAAGGGATACTTCTCAAAAGTACTGACACTCATTCCTCAGGTAGAAGTGAGTGGAGATACGAGGGTTTAAAAGACTTCTATAGAAGCTGAAGTATCAACTGAAGCTTTTTACTCCAGTAAAAGTGTAAAAGTACTGGTTTCAGAACGACTTCAAGTGGAAAAGTAAAAGTAATGGAAGGAAAAAACAAAGACTGAAAGCTTAGGCCGCGCCACAGGGGTCTATAGTGCACTACCCCCCCCCTCCCCAAAACTCCATTTCTCTAAAAGTCATAATGAGGAGAATGATCTATTAAAATGTTGATGTTAAAAATGTTGGGCTGCACTAGGCTCCTGTTTCAGCTGCAGATCTGCCCATTGAAAATGAAGCATTTCAGTAATATCAGCTCTATTAAAGGAGCGTCTCTGTGCTCTACTGAGCATCAACATGAGCTTCATGGAGGAAAATATGAGGAGTCGTTGTCTAGAAGTTCTGTAATGCTGCAGAAAGTCAGACTTCAGAGGCGTGTGATCAATAAGCTTTATTGGAGTGTAAATGTGGGGCTCAGTCGGGACGTTTCACTGCAGCTCTCTTGAGTCTCTGCCACGGACACAGTCTTCATACTAGACTACAGACACAGTCTGCTGTGTCTCACTTTCTGGATGGAGAGATTTATCTGGAGAGGGTTTTTATTGATGACGAGCCGGAATGAAAACAAAGGGAGATGAAATAGGAGAACTAGGCTGATTTGAAAATGTAAGGAGGAGAAAGTTCAGATAATTGGGGGAAAATGTGAGAAGTAGAAGTTAAAAGTCTGAAAATAAATAATTACTCCAGTAAAGTTTAGAGAACCAACATTTCTACTTAAGTAAGAAAAAAAGTAAGAAAAGTATTTCTCCTTCATTACTTGACACCTCTGGTAATTATTAGAATACATTTTCAACATAAATGCTTTTCTGTGTTGCTCAGTATTTTCTTAAGACTGTTTAATTAAAAATAATATAAAAATAATTTAAAAAGAATAAAAATAATAATAAACACTGTAATTATTTGCTTACAAAAGTTTTGTGGGATGTTTTTTCTCTCTTGAGATTTGAACACTTTTGAAATATTTGAAATGCTGTCTGTATTATTTTATATCAACGCTTTGTTAAATAATATTTGACTAAGGATCTTGTAAGTGTGAAGAACCTATATGCCTTTATTAATTTAAGGATTTTCCCTAGAGTCTTTACTACATCATGTGGAGGTTCTTTAAACCTTCAAAAGGTTCTTCTCACTCACACGTCACATTTACAACAATGATTCTCTATAGCAGGGATCCCCAACTCTGGCCCTAGAGGACCCTCTGCCCTACTTTTTACATCCAGTTTAGTGGTTTCCTGCTCTAATACATCACCTTCAGCTCAGGAAGGGCTTGTTAATTAGCTAATTAGCAGGATCAGGTGAGTTGGGAACAGAGTAAACCCTAAAACGTGCAGGGCAGAGGGTCCTCCAGGACCAAGGTTGTGAATCACTGCTTTGAATAACCAATACAAATGTTTTTCCCCCTCGGCCATAATGAATATTATAATGAATCATAATGGTTTTTCTTTCACATGGCTCCAAACAACCTTTACTTTGAAGAGCCTATTGGATTCAGTGTATCAATATATTGACCAGCACTAATCTCTCTGATCTCTCACTAATCTCTCTACAGCAGCTCTGCACTGTGGCTGGTGGTATTCCTCGGACAGTGGAGTAGTAGTAGTAGTAGTAGTAGTAGTGGGTAGTAGTGTTTGTCCCCAAACAGCTTCTGAAAGTTGTAGCTACTGACGCTAAGCTACCAATGCTTGGAATCACAGCTGAGATGTACAGTGTCTGCATGTCTGGCCCGCAGGAGAGGTACTGACCTGATGATAATGTATAGACTTAATATAGTAAAGCTAATTATACACTGCTAACGGGTTCGAGAGCATGCGAAGGGAAGCCTCTATAGGGAGCTCTTCTCTACAGACTATACATAAATGCTGTAGTAAGAAAGAGTAATGACTGGCTCTATATTATATATATATATATATATAGTCTTCAGGTTATGCAATGGTACCATATTCCTAGTCTAAGTGGGCATCTGTGTGACTCCAGGCAATTACTAGGTTCTGGGGTTCAAATCTCCTGTATGTCCAAGTGGGTGAATGTTCACCTCTAAGCAACCTTCAGCTGCTTCAGTTCCTCGTCTTAACACCTCAGAGGAAGACATGCTTGTGTGTGTGAGTGTGTGTGTGTATGTGTGTGTGTGTGTGTGGGGGGGGGGGGGCTTTTCTTCAATGCAGTTTTGCTACTATACACACACCCTACACATGCCCAATGCACACACTAGACATAATACACTACACACACTACACTATACATACAATATGCATACACTACACATGCCCAATGCACACACTAGACACACTACACGATACATACACTCTACACATACCCTATACACACTACACTACACATACACTACACTACACATACACTATACAAACTACACTATATACACACTACACTACACATACACTATACAAACTACACTATATATACACTACACTACACATACACTTCACATACACTATACAAACTACACTATATATACACTACACTACACATACACTACACACACTACACACACACTATACATACACTACACATAAACACTACACATACACTATACACACGCACTATACACACACTACACATACACTATACAAACTACACTATATATACACTACACTACGCATACACTACACATACACTATACATACACAACACATACACTATACACACTACACTTCACATAAACTACACTACACATACACTATACACACTACACTACACATACACTTCACATACACTATACAAACTACACTACACATACACTATACACACACTATACATACACTATTTACACACACTACACATACACTATACACACGCACTATACACACACTACACATACCCTATACACACTACACCACACATGCACTATACACACACACTATACACAAACTACACATAGACTATACACACACACTATACATACACTACACAACACATACACTATACACACATCAACATATGTATCTCACAACAAGCAAACCATCCTGCTACTAGAGTCTCCTTAGAAAATGTTAACAAGTAAAGCCTTACTCTGGTAAAGTTGGGCTGTTATGGTAAAATACAAGGAGCTACCTGCTGGGTTTCAGTAATATGTTAGCAAGCTGACTGTTGTGAGAAACAGACTCAACTTGCCTTTGCTTCAGAAGCAAATTGCAGTTGTTGAACGATCCTGACGTTGGTGTGGTTTTCTGTATTCTGAAGGTTAGGACCACAAAGCCAAAGTGGAAGCCATCAGTAAGCAGTACTGACGTTCAGTCTGATCGATTAAACAATATACATTGAAATCACAGTAAAAACAGCGATATACTTTAAAGGACAGAAAGTGTCTTTCTAAACAGGCCTGATTATTACTATGCACACTTCAAGAAAATGTGGGAAGATCTGGTTTGGAAATTTTGGAAATAATGAATTAACATAAATTAAATAAGCCCTAAAATTGAGCCTCGTGGAACCCCTTTAACCTTAGTGTTTAATCAGCAGCTACATTATAATCTCTGTCAAGATCAAACTCTCCAGATGTGCTGTGTCTTCACTAATAAAGAATCCCTTAATTTAAGCTCGTGTAAGATAAACTTTCAGCTATCACATTTAATGTGGGATAGTGAACACACCCCATGAGCTTAAAAGAGGTATTCTGCGACATGCTAGCCATGTGACTTTCACGTCAGTTGGAGTGGTCTTTGTTTCAGTAATGTAAGTCAGCCAGGCGAGAGCACAGCAGCTTTAGTCAGACCCCGCAGGTCCTACTGTGCCAACTGTGACAGAGAGGATGCTGGGATACTTCCTGGAGGTATGGGTGCTGCGATCGCAGCCAGTGATGTGTAAGGGCCATGCAAAATCAAGAGGAGCCCAAAAATGACTGTCCTCACAGTAAAATCCATGCTACACAAAGTCTGATCTTAACTCCAGGGCAACCCAGGGCAAACTAAATATGCTTCATCACAGGACTTTTGTTGGGGCAGTGGTCAATGCCATCTAATCCATCTTGCAGTACCAAAGGGACATGTTCAAAATGCTAGTTTGATAAAAGCTCACCAACCAAAGATTGCCTAGCTTGATAAGTTCCGTTTTCTTTTATGTAAGAAGGGCGGCCAATAACGGATCCTGTGTGTGCTGGACCAAAACGTCCGATCTGCAGTGCCTCCACCACGAAACTTACAGGACTTCTAAGGATCTGCTGCAAATGTCTTGGTGCCAAATACCACAATGACGTCTTTAGAGGTCTTGAGCTGTTTTGGTGGTACAATGAGGAACCAATGGCATATTAGGACTGCTTTCACACTCCTCAGACTGCCAATGACTGGTCAGAGTGCCCATGCTGACCCCTGTCCACCACTGAAACCACCTAATATGGACACACAAGGACCAGAACTGGACCTTGGAGTAATGGAAGAAGGTCCCCTGGTCTGATTAGACTAATTTTCTATTACATCTCATTCACAGCCAAGTCCGGACACTGTACGTGTGCTGTAACTGCAGTTTCTGATCTGCAGTGGCTCTACTGCAACACCTACAGGACTGAAAGCATCTGCTGTAATGTTTTGATGTCAGATACCACAGGACACCTTCAGCGGTCTTGTAGAGTTAACTTGTTAAGTGTCAGTTAATTTGGTGGCACATGGAACAACAAGTCATGACTTTCAGGACTTTTTCAGGAAATTGCCATTTCTTGCTTTTGGGCTCCCCCCTTTTCTTGATGATCTGGGTGATTGATAGAACCGTCACTGAAAGGTAAAGAAGCATGTGGGCTGAGGCGGTTGTGTAATACTACAGGATTTTACACTAATATGACTCCTATCTGTTTCTCCAAAAGTATATTGTGCAGTTAGCAGCATGCTGAGACAGCTATGCTATTCTTCTTACCAAACTTAGTGGAGCATCACAACAATTTTGATGATTTTAAGGGACAATTGCTCCATAATGTTGCTTTAAACCATCAATTGTAAAGTTTTGGTGCCAGATACCATAGGAAACCCTCTTGATTCGAACAAGTCCAATCTGCACAAACTCCAACGCGCAACTTTCAGGACTTACGGTAAATAATCTGCTGTAATGTTTTGGTGTTAGATACCCTTGCGGATACAAGAGGCCTTGTAGAGTGAGCTGTTTTTGTGGACCGTTGAGGGACCAACAGCATATTAGGCAGGTAAGCATTGCATTTTGGGTCACTGGTGATGTTTTAGAACAAATAACTGAAGGTCCTAAGACTGAGCCATGAGGGACACCTTTAGACCTTTACTCTCGACAGTTCCTCAGCAGATCCACATTAAACTCCATCAAGACCAGAATGTGATGTAGTTGCATGTGACTGTTCTGTTACTCTTTGACTAATGTGCTGCGGTAAGCATTGATATTAAACATTAATTAAACAGCAGGAAGTTCTCTTCTGAACGTTTTTCAGTTCCTGAAAAAAGGAGGCTTCTTTGTGACTTCTTATCCACTGCCTTTTAATCTACAATCAGTGCTCTTTGATGTCTTTGATGACTGGTCCTTGATGTGGCATTCACAGCTGCGCAGCATTTGGAAGTTTTTCTCTCCTCGTCAGCATATCCCAAAGTGAGCAATGTGTTGTGCCCAGGCCACTGGCATATGTGCTTATGCCTGGGCCGTTGGCATGTGTGTGCTTGTCAACTGGGCTTATGTCGCCTGTCATTCTCCGCAACCTCTCGCGGAGTGATGAGCTAATGTCACATGCCGTAATGGAGGACAGAGAGGTGACGGAGCCTAGGTGAACGGCGGTGAATGGCCGTGGTGGTGGTGGTGGTGGTGGTAGGGGGTGAGGTGCATTTTTGATCACATTAACATTTCACTTGGGTTCTGTTTCACCATGCCTGGCTCAGAGCCATCCATACTGTAGCACGTGTTGTCTCAAACTGCTTTAATAATGGATGAACAAATGGTTTCATTTCACTTGAGTGAAATGAGTTTGCACAACAGAGACTGCTGAGAACGGGAATTTGGGGGCTGTGTGTGTGTGTGAGTGTGTGTGCAGGGAAAATTACTGCTATAAATCTTTTCCTAAGAACACTTCCACTAAACTTCATCTTTTCTCCGATAAGCTCCCATTACCATAAATTATCAACCTCCAACAGACACAGGACTGCACTCTCTCCTACAGCCTGTCGGTGCAGTCATCCTGATCCCGGGACACACTCTCGCCGTGGAGGTTAATGTGAGCTGGAGAGTGCACTTTTGAAAGTGTTTACCTTGACAGTGACATATGAGCATAGCGAATGGTGAGATAGTTGCTCTAATTGAACAGTCTGAGACAGGATTACCCCATTAATCCAGACGAGGGCATTAGAAATCTGTGCGTGGTTTTCAGACTTATCAGCCTGAATAAAATGGTGCAAATTACTATAAAGTATAACACACATAAAGGAGTACAGTTCTGTGATGTACGATTTCTTTCAAAAGCTGGTGGAAACCATTACCCTAACAGCATAGGGTAGACAGAGAAGACTTGAAAAGACAGACAGACAGACAGACAGACAGGAAGATAGATATGCAGACAGACAGATAGATAGATAGATAGATAGATAGACAGACAGACAGATAGATAGATGATAGATAGATAGATAGATAGATAGATAGACAGACAGATAGATAGATAGATAGATAGATAGACAGACAGATAGATAGACAGCTAGATAGACAGATAGATATATATATAGACAGATAGACAGACAGATAGATAGATAGACAGACAGATAGATATATATATATATAGACAGATAGATAGACAGACAGACAGACAGAAAGACAGCTAGACAGACAGACAGATATATATATATATAGACAGATAGATAGATAGATAGATAGATATGCAGACAGATAGATAGATAGACAGACAGACAGATAGACAGACAGATAGATAGACAGATAGACAGACAGACAGATAGATAGACAGATAGACAGGTAAACAGATCAGTGGACTCAGTGGATAGCGGATCAGTTGAAAACTGTCATTTATGAATTATTGGTTTATGTTATTTTACTATTAATAACATTTATACATTCTTAGGGCATTTCGAGGCCTTATCTGCTCCAGTCTGCTGGAATTTTAATCTGAATATGGAAAGGCTGTTTCGTCAGCTTAAGCAGCTTTAGTTCAGCACATTTCACACCTTCCCAGCAAAGCTGAAATCATGTGACTCTCCAACGCCATTTTGTGTCCCCTCTGACAGACAGAGCTAATAGGCTGGAGCTTCATAAAGTCAACTTGACTGCATTTCGAAGCTTCCAGAGGCATCGGCTCATCACTGCTGCTGGACAATTCAGTGATCTGGATGAGTGAAGACCTTCACGAACGACAGTCTTTCCCCCACACTGATTCTCCTCTCTGTGTTTATTTATCACACTCTGAATCCACAGAGGGAGCCGGTGTGAACTCCTCTCCCATTCCGTGGGTTGAATTACAAGTGAGTGTGTTCAAAAATAGATTTGTCTAATCCCCTCCACGGAAAAAAAGACTGCTAAAAATAGCATGCACGGGCATGAGCGCGCGGGGGGATTCCCTATAGGGCGCATGCACTGCTCACACAGACTGAGGCATTCTGTCTTTGGTGCAGATCCACTGACAACATTACAGTCTTCAGAGTTGTTGTTGACAACACTCCCGTTCTGTTGATGTGTGTGTGTGTGTGTGTGTGTGTGCGGTTATATATATATATATACATACTTGTATGGCATCTCTATTTGTGCATCTCTATGTGTACGGCAGACGTTTTATTCCAGGTATTTCATCAAACAGAGCTGAATTAGCTGAATTTGCAGACTATAAATGACATAAAGCCCCAACAGCAATGTGAAAGACTAGTGGAGAGCCGGCCGAGACATGAGGGCTGTGATTGGCCGTTGAGGTTATCATTTCACCATAGTGATTCTGAATGCTCTCAGAGTTCAGATATTAGTACTGTGATTAAATCTGAATAATAACTTCTTTACATTATAATTATTATTATAATCATTTATTTGCATTATTTGAGCAGCTGTTTTTGAGCAGTTGTCATTTCTGCAAATAAATGAATGCTCTAAATAGTAATATTTTTATTTGGAGTTTAGGGGAAATGTTGTCTTTGGTTTATGAAATCCCTTAAACACATTGCCTATAAATAGTAAAACCAGAGTAATTGACAGTGTAGGGTGGTCTCTTTATTTCCAGAGCTGTAAGTATATATATATATATATACACACACAGTAATATTGCAGAAAATTTGGTAATATTGCAGAGGCCCCCACAACAGATCTGACCATTCGTGGCATGGGCTCCACAAGACCTCTGAAGGCAAGACCTCTGTCAGTTGTAAGGTGGGCGGGACCTCCATGGAGCCTTGGGTGTCCATTACCCTATTACTGGTTTACCGGTTACTGGTTCACCTTCCTTGGAGCACTTTTGGTAGGTACTGACCTATTACTGCATACCAGGAACACCCTACAAGACCTGCTCCTGGTGTTCTGGAGATGTTCTGATGACCCAGTCACTGTCTAGAACCTCACAGTTTGGTTCTTCTTGTCAAAGTGTCTCAGATTCCTACGCTTGTCTGTTTCTCCTGCTTTTAGCACCTTTAAGAACTGATCACTGTACACTAATTGCTGACAGTCATCAGTAAAATAATAAATATACATCAATATTTCAGGCAATTTAGGCAATTTATCTAGTGCAAAAACTGCATATAAGATTTGGCAAACAGGTGAAATGGCAAAGACACTAGTTTTAGAGCAACATTTATTAATAATAGCAACATATAAGGTAAATGTATTCATATTCAGCACACATACAGCAACCGCTAAGCAATTCATACTGACTGTCTGATAAAGGCAACAAAGCAGAGTGTCACTAAGCTTTAGTGTTAACCTGAGCTCACCCCGGAGGTCTTACGTAATACGTTGTTTGGCATTTTCACGGGCATGAAAAATTTCATTGGGTCCATTACGAACCAATCATGATGAAGATATCCGAATCTGAATTTCAGCTTCAGCTGTCTGGTCATTGTCTCAGGCCGCGGAAACAGCAGTGGTTCTCCATCCATGGTCCAGGAGCACCCCCTGCCCTGCAGTGTTTCAGTGTATTCCCTGCTCCCAACACGCCTGATCCAGTCCACAAGATCAAAAACAAGCCTTTCCTGAGCTGTGGGTGTAAAGTGGGACAAAAGTATTGGGACACCTGCTCGTTCATTCATTGTTTCTTCTGAAATGAAGGGTAATAAAACACTGTCCACTGTTTCTACTGTCCAAGGAAGAAGGATTTCTATTAGATTTTAGAGGAACATGGCTGTGAGGGTGTGATTGCATTCAGCAATCAGGATTTTGATTGCTCACAACCCTACCTCATCCCACACTCACCACCTTCATCATTCCAGAGAACACAGTTCTTCCACTGCTCCACAGCTCAATGCTGGGGGGCTGTATACCCCTTTAGCCCACGCCTGACTATACAAGCTGTGTGTGAGTGCAATTGCATATTTGTGTCAGCAATGGGTGCAACCTCAAGTAGCGGAATGCATTCATTAAAAGGGGTGTCCACAAACATTTGGACTTATAGTGTATGTAGCAGTGGGTGCAGTTTCAGCTTCCTGTAGGCTGTAAGTCCAGTTCCAGATTGACAGCTTATGGAATGTGACTGACTGGTCCAGCTTATAATCTTCATTACCTGTAAATGAGCCTGTCAAGAGCTCTCAGCAGTGCAGATACTGTCCAGATGTTTTTTCGCATGGGCCTGCATCTGCTCACATGCCCACAGGAGTGTTGTACACTGCCTGCTAGCATCAGCAGTTTTCAGAAACAGGAATTACATACATTGTTAAATGTCTGCTTTTGCTGACTGCAAGTCATGTCAGAAATATTGTATTTCGGAGCAGAGTGCACGTGAACACTGCATCAGTGTTGGATTTACTGTTTAATATAGAAAATCCGGATTTTTCCGGTTTGGGGGCGTCCATAAAAAAAGCCATGTGGTTCATCATGTTCCATGATGCTCTTAAACCCTCAGTTTAGACTCTCTTTTGACTATTTTATTCTTTTAACCTGATAGTGTATGAAGCAGTGAAGCAACCACAGGTGTAGCGCCTCTGCTGGCTTGTTGCAGTATAATAGTAGTTTCAGTGACAAAACTCTGCCCATTTTCCATCTCGTTTCCCTCCTCTAAACTCAAAGTCTTTCCATCTCCAGTGTCTCCAAATTCCAGCAGTTAATTTTTTTGTGCTAACATTGACCCATTTTTTATTTGTAAAACCCAGTTTTTAACCCAGTTTTTAATCGTAAGAAGGCGGGGCTACACTTAGGAATGAAGTGATTGACAGATAGAAAGCCTTGGCTGAAGGAGGCTGGTCGTCTGCAGCAGGACCTGCATGGCGCCCCCTTTCTGTTCAGTACATGGAGGAGTTGTAGAGCTGTAGAGGAACTTCCATGAGCTGCACTTTTACCGTTGGAGCACTGTTCCACTTACCGGACTAATTGGGAATCCAGGGGGAATCCTCTTAGCTTCTGCACTGGAAGCTCAGTGAAGGTGGTCTGAGACACTGCGGCTCTTAGCTTGTTCAGAAAAAGGTGTCATTTAGTGGGGGCTCAAAGTACAAATTCTCTGCAGCTTATCAACAAATGCACGTGTATAGCAGAAGCTCAAAGCGTGATTTGTATTTACTGCTGTAGAGTGAAAGTGAATTACAAAAAAATACCAAAGTCGCATATAGCTGCTTTAATTATTATATTGAAAAAATATTAACCGGTTTAAGAGTTGAATGTTGTTCCAAATTAAATCAAATGTGTTATGTAGCATTTTCATGTAGATCTTTAAAATACTGTAAAGAAAAGCTGACAGCAGTGCTAATTTGCCCTTGACAAAGAATCAATGCAGCCCATTATTTGCTAATGAGGAACAGGAACAGTGCACTTTAATGCAAAGCAGTGGTTAAGACACCACTCTATATATGCATTTAAACTTTATTCAAGAGATTAAGAGTTCAGAAGTCTGCTGTAGCCACTTGCCTTTGCATCCTAATGGAGATGTGTTTTTACAGAGGACACACCATATGGACAAAAGTATTGGGACACCTTCTCATTCACTGTATTAAAAATTAGTTTCTTGTTGGAGTAACTGTCTCTACGGTCCAGAGAGGAAGAAGAAGGCTTTCTGCTATATTTTAGAGCAGCATTGCTGTGAGGATTTGACTGCATTCAGCAACAAGAGCGCTAGTGAGGTCAGGATGTTGGATGATCACTCAGAAGTACTGGATGGAGTACACAGATCTTCCACTGCTCCACAGCTCAATGCTGGAGGGCTTTATACCCCTCTAGCCCGGTGTTTCTCAATGCAGGTCCTGGAGGCACCCTGCTCCCAACACCCCTGAGAATCAGCTCATTAGTGAGCCCTTTCAGAGTCGTGCTAAAATGTGCAGGGCTCTAGCCCACCCCTGGCATTAGGCATTAGGCATGTTTATCTGCCCCAGAGAGTCCTATTCTATTGGCTGTACTTCTCTACAGAGACTGGATAAGCTGTGTGTATGTGTGCATTTGCACATCTGTGTCAGCAGTGGGTGCATCTACTCAATGTAGTAGCTGAAGGCATTCATTAGAAGGGGTGTCCACAAACATTGGGACATGTAGTGTATATTACATAGAGGTGAGCATTGGCTTAACTTGTCTTAGGCGTCCTAGTTCACCCAAGTCATTAATATTGGGACAGATGCACTGGGCTGGGTACCAATACTGTAATACGACAATTCCTCTCTTTGCTATGTAATTACATTTTAATGACACTTACCCGTCTGCTGACAGGTCTCACAGAGGCCTGTATCCTAACATGAACCGGGAAGCAGCACAATGCTTTAAATAAACCCAATCAGGACAAGTTTCACACTCACCGTGCTCTGTGGCCAGTCACCCTCACATGCTCTCCCTCAGGCAGTGGGCATCAGCCTCCTCTGACATGCTTTCTTATGTAATCGACTTTTTCCTTGAGTGAAATCATTACTTTTGAATGAGGACAGGGGCATCTGAAAGGCTAGCACTGCCCGAGACACACCGTCTGCCTTCACTCTGTCTGCCTCTTACCCACTTTCCTCTCCCCCCCATTCCCCCATGACACTGCTGCCCGGAAAGCCAGAGGCACCTGGCCAACACTTATCCTATCGATTAGCCTGCGTCTCCTGCTTCCTGATGCTCTGCCCTCTTTTACTCTAGGGTTGCTGGATGTGTGGGAGTACAGTGGCCTTTTAAACGATTGGGCCTATGACAGCATTGGAAGTGTATGCTGACCTATGGTAATTGCTAATACTTATTTTTATTATTAATTATTTAAAAGTATTTGACTTGTTTCTGAGGCTTATTGAGTTGCCCCATGGTAACTTTCTCTTAAAGACTACGAAAAAGAAGCTAGGACATCAACCAAGGACACATAAGGACATCCAAGGTCAATGAGGGTCAATGAGTTGTCAATGAAATGACAGGTCATTGACGGCGATTGTAAACAGACCCTACTGCTACCTCACTTACATGGAACTGGTTCAGAAATGTCTATGTTTGAAATCTAATGTTTAGTCAATTAATGAATGAAAGAATAAGGCTTTTGACTGTTTGAGGCATGGACTCCATACAAGACCTCTGAAGGCGTCCTGCTGTGGTATCTTGCACCAAGACTAACTGACAGTAGCAGCAGATCCTTTAAAGAACTAACTCTCTCTTTTTACCTTCTCCAAGCCTCCCAGGACTCGTAACTATCTGCACTATTAATATCACCACTATTAACTATCTGCTGTATCTGGTTTGGTCATTTTTTTATCAATAATTAATAAATAGTTCTGATCGGAGGAGGAGGAGGATGGGTTGGGTCCCCCTTGTAAGTCTTGGTTCCTCCCAAGGTTTCTTCCTCCAGCTCTGAGGGAGGTTCTCCTTGCCGCTGTCGCCGTTGGGGCTCACTGGGGGTCTTTGATCCTTCATGTCTTACGTTATTTCTTTGTTGTCTCTGTCTTTTACTAATTACTAATTATGTAAAGCTGCTTTGTGACGACAACAGTTGTAAAAGCTGTACAAATAAATTTGACTTGACTTGACTAAAGTCGGTAAGCTGTGAGTTAGGTGGGGCCTCCATGAGCATCAGTGAGCCTTAGGTGCCCATGACCCTGTTCCTGTGCCATGTAGATCCCACCCCTTGACAGGTGGTGGCCTAAAACCTTGGCCTTTAGGTTGAATGAAGTGGTCCACCTCACATATCTTAATGCCCACCCAAAGAAAAAGTCCTGGTAACCCCAGAGATGTAGATACACCAGGAAAGACACAGATGTGAAGAAAACAGGGACACCAGGAATATTCAAATGGGTTTTTATTGCGTACATCGTCCATGTACGTTTACAGTTCATATATATATATATATATATATATATATATATATATACATTATTTTAGACTCTCTATTAACAACATTTGTTATTTTCTGTATTTCACACATTGTACATATTAAGCCACACATTTAATTCGTCACCCAGTCATGTTAAGAACACGAGACATAAGACACCTGTACAGAACGCCCATTTACTTTTAAGGTCTCCGCTGTATTTCGCACACAATACGAGGGATGGCTAATGGTTCAGTACAGAAGCAGGACCAAACACAGTGGATGATGATGATGATGATGATGATGAAAGACTGCACAGTGCTTACGTGTTACAAATGGGCAAGTCTCTCCACGCTAGACCAATACCTGCATTTGCACCCACACAGGATAAGAGCACACTGGAGAGTATATTGACCGTGCTGGTTTGGGGGAACCATTCGTCGTAGTGTTGCACTGGGGTTGGGAAGATGCTCTGTCTACTGGCAGCATATTCTTACCTGTTCTCCACTGAAGAGTAATGCAGTTGACTAGACTAGATATGCTATTGGTTGCGTTACACTATTGCGTACATCCTACTGCTTTTGGGGGGCGTTCGAGACGTGTTGAGTAGTTTCAGTAGTTGAGTAGCAAGGTTGAAGCTTAGAATACACGCCGGTTGACTGCAGAGCGATCAGAAAGCATACAAGGATGGCCGCTTGCTGCGTTGACCTCTGGAGTTCCGAATGGAAGCAATGACTGGACATGAATGTGCTCATTTTGGTCCTTCGCGCTGATTCTACGATAAGGCATTTGGAGTTGTAGAGTTGGAATAGATGGGGGCCAGCGATGAGCGTCCAGAGGAAAACACGGGGCCTATAGCCTTGCACGTATTTGAACATGTAGCCCTTCCAGAATACCATCCTGGAAGATTCAGTACATTCAGTACATTCATCTACTGTTTACTTCATTCAGGTTATCAAGCGCAGCCAATGATGTTGCTATATTAGATAGCAAAGCTCCTAGACTCTACCTTTCAATCCACAGGATTCTACAGTCATCTATAGAACAACACGGTCCAAGCGATTTCTACCTACGTCATCTACAGACGCTAACTAGCTATCTGCATTCTGTAATGAGATCTTGCTAACAATATGACGATGTGCGATATATAGGACTATGTAAGGCACCATTTAAGGGTGTATATACAAATACAACCAGACGACACTGTCATGTGTGCAATTCTGCCTTTTTTTCGTTGTACAATGTATATATATATATAATTTTTCCCCCAAAAATGATTCACTTATGATAAAACATGCATTATTGCTCAACGTACTGAACTTTGAACCAATTCTCTGTCCTCCACATCATGCCTCACACTAGCCTTCAGGAGCATTGTGGCGTATAACAGTGCATGGGAATGAACTGGACTTGTATATTACATTATATGCCCTGAATCTACCCCTCGAATTGCACAAAAAAAGAGACGTATGAAATGCAGACAGTGGTGCAGGCTCTACAACAGCACTGTAGGCCATAAGCAGATATTCTCATTCTCAAGACATTCATCATGAAATGTGTATGGAAGTGGAGCATCATGAAACGCCTATACATGTACATCATTGCACGACCCCTTTTCCCAACAATTGCACATCGATTCAAGACAAATGGAAGAACATTTACTGTGCAAATCTCTCAGTCAACTCTTGGCAAGTGAAATCATCTTTAATCAATGAGATTTGCTGTAAAATGATGTATTTTATACCTGTTTTAAGTCACTTTATCTGGGGAAACTGGTTTAATCCAATGGTTTGCTTGATTTCCAGCTTTAGGAAGCTATGCTAGCTGCATTGTAGTCTCACAAGCCAGAGCTGTTGTGTTCCACCCTCAGTATCAGCGGGTCTCCAGCCATCTCAGTACATGGATTATGGATGGAAAAGCTTAGTGAGATAGGGTAGACAGGGTAGAAAACAGCCAATCAGAAGGCATCACCATAGCAACCAGCTGGAGTGCCAACATTTATAAGGTTGTCGCCCACCGCTGTGTAATAGACGGAAATATCTTCACTAGCATCATTATATCAATTAGAGGCGGAGCTACAGATACAGCAGAACTGAACTTTCAGCCACTAGGGGGCGCTCTAGTCAGGGTTGAAACAGCAAAAGTGTGATTTATCAGCATATATGTTTGTCAGAAAATGTTTGTGGATGAAAAAAGATTAAAAGGAGGTTAAAAAGAAGTGCGGATCTACTTTCTACTAAGTATCTTTAATTACTGTGTTGTTACACATTTATAGTCTGTGTAATATCATTAGAACTACTGGCAATTAGGAAGATATTACGGTTTTATGATATCAGTATGCAGTACTTCACAATTCCTCTTCTTGTTATTATTATTATTATTATTATTATTAGTTTTAGTATACATTGGCCCTTAAAGACAGAATGGGGGTTGTTTTGGTTGAACAAAAGATTTGCTGTGAAGTTAAAGACAACTTGAGACAATTTATTAATAGAATTATATGTAAAATATGTCTCCCTTTTGAAAATAAATTAAAATAAATTAATAAATAAATACATACATAAATAAATACGTTGCATTTAAGGTGGATCTCTTTTTCCAGATAATGATTATTTTTAATATGGATTAATCTGCTGATTATTTTCTCCATTAATCTATTGATGAGGTTCTCAGTATTAAGCAAATAGTACGATAACCATAAATTTTCATATCATGGTATACAGCTGCAACCCTAGTGGGGATGTATTCACTGCTACAGGTGCATTACAGTAGTACAGCTTATGTAATTACACAAGCGCATCTCATTAGCTCTGGAAGCAAAAGCAGCAGATCATATGAATAAAACTATCCTCATCTTATTACACATCTATAACCACATTAGAGAGTATATAATGCTGTATGCTGTTACAGCTATTGATGCTACGCTACGCTGCTGTAATCCATCTGTAACAGCGAACGCATCACCAGTAGCTCCACCCATGTTAGTGCACGTGTTATTGATGTGTATCTATACAGATATTAGGGACACTAAAGGGTTTCTTTAGCGATGTTGTATAATAATAATAATAATAATAATAATAACTTACTTTAAGGATATGAGATCTGTGCATGCCAAGCTTCTCTATCAGTTTTATGGAGTACCTGTATCTCAAAATGCCACGTATCCAAAGTATCGACTAGATTTATGATGCTTTCATTGCCAAGATGTCCTTTTTTCACAGTGTCAACGACTGCCCATTTAAAAGAAACACGATAAAGATGTTATAGCTGGTCAGTCTCAGTGGATGGTCAGTGCTAGCCATCTAAAGTCTAAGCCCAAAGTCCTGTCCAACGCTTCCACCCTCTCGCTTTCACTGAAGTTTTTCGCGGCTGGCAGTCACAGGGGTATACTTACGTGATGAGTTCTGAAAAATTGAAAGTGACACCAGGCTCCCCGGGACAAAAACATTAATGCTGGCTCCATCCAAAATCACCCGGGATACGAGGACCCAGGGGGACACTAACAACAAGAACACCTGCCTACTTTTGCGAAAGTGGGTCAGCCGCTAGCTGGTGGAAGCTATGCTGCATCACTGTTGGCTAATCCCATTTAGCGGTGGTTAAATATATGCATCCTTTCAGAGTGTTTTAGCAGATCTGGAAGGGTTTGAGAGTTGCACAGTGGGGAGTACCTGTGGCCTTTTCAAGATGTGCTTTGATAATGTATGTCTGTGGGCCCAGATCCTGAAATCGTGCTTTGCTATAAAAACTGCGAAGCATCTGTAGAAGCCTGTATTACGCTTCATGCTCATGTAGGTGACAGATATGCATAATTTTACTGCAATCACATACTAAACACTGCAGATTATGTTCCTGGAAATGTATAAGATCGCTGTATTTGGTATAATAAACAGGAAACCGATGTGGGAGGGAGGGAAGATCAGGGTAAATGAAGAGGGGAGATAATTAACATAATTTATTAAGTAGTCTTTTAGAGTCACATTTTCTACTGATGTGATTTGAAGCTAATGTGCAAAATCTATGACGAGGTGAGGTGCACATTTGCACAGTCATTCACAAACATTAATTGCATACACATTCTCTCGTACAGTATCTCCTCTTATACACAGAAAACCCACAATCATCATCTTGTACACCTGCAATTTTCACACTGTAAAAGCCAGGCCGACTTAAAATGATGCAGTATTTGATTACGAGGCGTTTTTTAAATTCATTCAACTTCTAGTCTAGTCTAAAGTTATTCACTTATGCATCTCAGTTTGGTCAACAATACATATTGATTTGAGCCTCAAAAACATCAGTAAATGAGCTGCAGGTGAAACTGATGTTTACTCTGTGGCTCCGCCCCCTCAATCGGTTTACTGTTCAATCCCATCTGCAGGTTAGAACTCCCTCTTTCACATGACGGCTATTGATAGTAAAGGGCTAGCTAAACTCTGGCTGGGATTTGGGAATTCCTGATTATCTTTTCACTCTTAATGAAGAGCAGCAGTTAGACCGTAGGGCCGGTCTAGAACTGTGAAATGACCCTGTATACAAACTTCTACAGTTCAGAGTAAATTTAACTTCCCTTCTTTCTTTCTCAGACATGGACATGTACACGGCTTCACAGCTGCAGATGGGAGTAAACAGTAAACAGGTTGAGGGGGCGGAGCCATAGAGTAAACATCTTACGCAGTATTTAATCAGTTTCACCTGCAGCTTGCTTGTCAAGTAAGTGAAATAAGTTGAGTTAACCTCCGTAAAACGCTGTATAATCAGAAACTGCGTCCTTGTCAGTTGGCTGGCCTGACTTTAACTTAATTACAGTGCATGGGAAAACATTAGAACAATAATATACAAACATTTATTTATCAAAAATAGGCCACAAATGAAAGGGAAATTAAGAAAAGGAAACAAAAAAAGAAAATGCATCTTGCTTCCTCTAGGAAGAGCTCAAAGTGTAAGTGACTGAAATGCATGGCTTTCTGTAGTATTGCTTTTCTCACACAGTCCCATTGTTTTTTATTGGTTAATGCCATGTGGTGGTGGTGGTGGTGGTGGGGTCCATTAACAGGGCTGAAGGTGAATCATTGACACAGGTGTGCATGGGAAGGAAAAGAAATGAGCATTTCCACTCTCACATCATTTCTACATGACGCCAAGCCAATTCATCACAGTAATTATTGGCAGGGTATTTAGACACTGTTGGCTTGAAGATAAGAGTCTAGCTATATAAACAGTGGGAAGGTTATGAAATTATGGTTATTAATGGAATAATAGTAATAAAGGGGGCATCTTATGACTTTTTGGATAGTGTAGAGCATATAGGTACACCATCAATTAAGAGGCTATTAAATATTAAATATTTAAATATTAGATATCATATTAAAGGGACCACATCCTACATTTTTATTGTGTTGTCTTGCAGGTTTCCCCACCTAAATACGACAGTTAACAATCATGTTAAAGTTTATGTACCACAAAACAGCCATAATTAATTATTAAATTATCATTTCCCAAACTCTCTTTATCTTGTAGCGTTACATAGGCTGTTTTTGTTACTGTGCCTTTAAGACTAATATATGCAAATCACCCTCTGATCTTTTTTAAATAAATTTAGTTTGTTACATTTTTCTCCTTTTATCCCAGTTTGTTGCTGCTAATTAACCCACCCTTATTAAGCATGCCTTCACAGCCAGCATGCTCAGAGGACATCACCAGGTCTCTATCTCCATCGCACCAGTGCCAACCAACACTGCTTAAGAGTGATGAGGGGAAAGAGCACCATCCAGAGAGAGCCAATTGTGCTCTCTCAGGCTCCGGCCACTGATGGCAAAGCGGCTTGGCTTGGGATTTGAACTCGTAACCCCCGGGGCCCCGCAAATCACCTCTGTTCTGACCGGCTCATCTGTTTTCTGCCTCATTCATAGGCAGTGCTAGACTAAACAGCTTAACTGCTGTGGGTTGAACTGGCAGACAAAACAAAAACACGGGGCTTAGTTTCTGAATATGGGCTGTATAGGCGAGCTGTATGGGAGTGAGTGGTACATCTCAAAACCCTAAAAAATATGTTTCCGGACTTAATTACAGTATAAATTGTTCACGATATGGGCCCTTCAGTAATTGTCGCTCTCTCCTTGTGTTAAAGCCTTTGTATCACCCCACAAAACCACGTCCAGTGGCACTGCCATGAGCTGGATCTAGACCAATGCCCACACAAACAGCAGGCCTCAAGAATGGACAGTGAGGACGAGCGGGTCCAAATATTTTAAGGAACATGACATACACCATATGGACAAAAGTACTGGGACACCTACACATTCTGCAGCTCCTACTGGAGCCTTTCTGACATCCCATTCTAAGACCAATAGAAATGATCAGCAGGTCTGGAGCTCTGCAGTTATTGAGTTATTGAGACTTTTCTGCACTCTGCTCTGAGCTCAGCACTCGGCCCTGACCTCGCCCTGTAACTTTACGTGGTCTGACGCTCAGGGCCGGCCCAAGCCTTTATGGGGCCCTAAGCACATTTTGATCCCCCCCCCCATACCATCACCTCAGCACCAGCTTAATTTTTCCATAGGGAGAGAGATATCGCGCAATACGCTGAAGCGTCCGTGCCTTTTTCGATCTCCCAAGCAGTGCATATCTGCATTTGCCCAACAAGCAGCAGCCAGCAGCAGAAATTGATTAGTATTGTTATTTTTTAAATATGTATTTTTTATTATTATATCTTTGTGGCGTTGGGGCCCTAAGCAGCCACATAATTTGAATATGCCTTGGGTCGACTCTGCTGACACTCGGTGGCTGAGCTGCTCTCTGTGAGCTGTTCCTCTAAACTCTTCCACTGTTCAATAATAATAACACCACTCACAGCTGATGGAGGAAGATCTAGGAGGGAAGGTCTAAATTTCACCAGCTGACTTGTTGTTGTTGGTGCAGCGGTGTCTCCTATTACATACAGAACCACGCTGGAGTTCAGTGAGCTCCTCAGAACCTCACGTTCTTTCACTTCTAATGTGTGGAAGAAAGGACTGACAGACTGCAGGACTAGAGGCTTGATTTTATACATGTTCCATAACACTTTTGTCCATATCGCATATAACGTCATGCGACTCCAATGGCAGGTTAAACAAGGCATTGGTTTAATGATGGCACAGTTCCATGACTGAGGAAGCGGCCTCGTCTCCCCAGCGTGAAGCTTCTGGTGAAAACGAAGATCAGGACATGACACTGAGGTAGATGCTTTTTTGTTCATATGACAGGTGATACAGCATTCTGATCCAAATGTACGTTTGGAACTATATGAACAATCACAATTAGACCCGAAAAACCAGGAATAACGAGACCCTGCACCTTTCGCCCTGCACCGACACTTTGTCTGAGGAGAGAAAGGGGGTGTGAGGCTGGTTCTACAATGCAGTTGTTCTGCAGTTCATCTGTTCTTACAGCTGCGGTTCCAACAAGGCAAAAAAAAGTCATGAGAAAGAAGAAACTCATTTAGCAAAAACGCTTAAAAAAATAACCTGTCAGCAGTTGAACTGATTTCTTTTTCATATAAAACATATGATACCTTAAAAAAATATAGATTTAACCATAGTTAACCAGGCTTTTTGAAATCAATGCGGTCCTTGTTCCCACGTTTTCTGGCGATTAGACTTGAAGATGCTATGAGACGTTGGTTAACATAGAGTGAAAATGAAGATTTCCTTATTATTATTATTATTATTGTTATTATAATTATTATTATTATTTCTGAGCACATGCTCCGTATTCCTAAGCATGCAGCATGATTTGGTATAGCACATGATATGCAATGTTCATATGGGACATGATCTTGATGTGTACCTGTGAGAACATACATGCACCCGCTTGCACACACAGACAGCCACACCCACACTCACTCCTGTCCTTACAGCAAGTCGTTTTCTAAAAGACATCAAGAACACGTTCAGTGTCTCATAAAGCGTACATGTAAATGATCTGTGATTCAAGTAAATTCTCCTCTACCTCAGCTCAGCACGTCTGTAAGCCGCAGGTCGTCTTCAGCTGTCAGTCATCATGTCGTCCATCACAGACTCCACAATAGCACGAAAAGCACCCCTTCACCAAGACCCTGGGAGGAGGTGTCCATTTCCGCAGGAGAAATGTCCGTGGTCCTCCTCATGGATCTTCTGAACTCCAGCATGTTCTCGCTCACTTTATTACAGTAGTCTGGTTGACATCCTGGTCCATGGAGGGGTGAGGCGGAGGATTTTTTTGGTTCTTTTCATTGTCCTCATTGTGTAGATCTGGAAACCTGCACCAAAGGTCATCTCCCTGCTCCTGACAAAAAGCAAACAGAACAGAGCTGTGGTTCAGCTTTCAGCTTTCCATCACAGAGTTAAAGTGACTCTCAGGTCTGGCTGGAAAATACCTGATCACCCTGTCTGATATCGCTTCAAACCCGCTTCAAACTCTCAGTACTGATCCGCTCTGGAGTAGGTTTTTGGGGGTTGTGAAAGGGTTCACATGCACACATTCACATCACCTCTATACAGTCCATACTGGAAGAGTTCAGAACACTGCTGTAGACTATTAAACGTTATATACGTTAAAGAGCGCTATATCCTTTATCTTGTACAGAGGGTATGCACTAGAGTTTAGAGTCTCTGCCCGAACCCAAGGCCAATTCGGGCCACTTTCCTCGGGCCCTGTTGGGCTGCGGCTCAGGCCCAAATGCAGAATTAATATGTGCAGTAGTGTAATTTGCAAATTATTTGCAGTGTTTTCCACTGTTTTCAGGCTCATTTAGTAGACTGGCTCATCCGGGTTTGCTTGTTCTGCCTTTTACTCAAACTTAGCATGTCGCTAAATTCTCAACTGGGCCTGTTTTTTAGTGTGGCTTCACCACTCATTGAGCTCAGTGAGCTGGATTCCAGTAGTTTCTGTGAATTGCAGCAAATCCATTAGCTTGTCTGCTCTTTAGCTTTCGGCAGGCTCTAAAAGGAAGCAACCGGAGTATTTGCACCCATCTTACTGCTTTTTTTTTTTGCTTGTTTGCACTGAGGCTATACGCTTATCATGAAAATATTTATCGTTCAGAACGTTTTTTATATTCTTAAACCTTGTTAAATCATATTATAGTAGAGGAAAGTCATTCAGACGTCATTCTTGTAGCCTATTGTACCGATGTTTAGACCTGTGGGTCACTGTTCGCATTGTTTTAATGGTGTTTTAGTTGCATTCTTAATAAACAGTTTTAGTAACAGGTCTCAAAGGTCAGTGTTAACGCTCAAGAAATGACGGGTTTAAATCAGGCTCAGGCCCATACTGACAGCGTATTGGGCAGAGCAGGGCGGTGCACAGGCTCAGGTAGGGTCGGGCTGGAGGTTTTGGGCCCGATCTAAGCTCTAGTATGCACTGACGCCACATTCCCGCTGGGCAGTTTGACTCGACAGCATCCATTCAAATGACCAAAGAACCAATAATCCATGTGTATACAGAAACGTCCAGCTTACTGAGGCCTTAAAACACATCCGTTTAGAGGATAAAGCCTCATATCTGAGAGCATAGAGTCGAGGCAACGGTCTTGGGAGTGTTTTCCACTGTGTTTTCAGACTCGAACTTAGCATGTCGCTAAATTCTCAACTGGGCCTGTTTTCAGAGTGTGACTTCACCACTCTGGATTTCAGTAGTTTCTGTGAATCTCCGCAAATCCATTAGCTTCTCTGCTCTTTAGCTTTCAGCAGCCTCTAAAAGGAAGCTCTGAGTTCCTGCAGAATCTGTAAGGTTTTCGTTAACACAGCTTCATCAGCAGCTGAACACCATGTTCATCAATAGTACATTCAGGCTCTTTTTCTGTATCGCACAAACAGGATGTAGATTTTTTTTAAACGCTGTGAATCCGCTGAGGAGATCCACAATGCAACACTGACACAGAACTGTCAGGCAGAGTTAGCGACCTAGCACGCTACAAAATGTTCCCATTGCTCTGGCAAAGAGCAAGAGTGAGAGAGCAAGAGTGTGCCGCCACAACGTGAAGCCATTTTCTGCAGCCTTCTTCTCAGGCAGCCAGCACAGCCGAACGCTGTCGAAGCTGCAGCAGTACTGTAACCCCTCTGAAAGCCCTCTGATCTACTGTAAAATCAGTCCGACTGGTGCAGAGGAATCGCCCTCTCCTAGCGCACTGCCTTTATTGATCTCAGGCCTGATCTGTTGGCATATGTATCTAATAAACAGAGGAAAACACTGTTTGTTGACAGTGTTGATGTGCAATGTGCTGACTGTCAGTCATTTCAAGAAGTTTTTGAACATTGCATTAATAATCTCTATAGCAGTATAGCAATAGATCACTCTAATATTAAAAGTAATATAAAATGCATTGATTTATTGAATTGTCTTTATTTAAATGTGCAATAAAGTTAATATATGGAAATTGGAGATGGAGATAAACAATAAAAATTAGGGTCAATCTGGGTCTGGGAACCTGACCTAGACCCAAGGTTTAGGTTAAGCTAGGTCTGGGAAACATGGCTTAGACCCAAGGTTTAGAGTTAATCTTGGCTGGGGAAAAAGCCAAAACTCTAGGTTTAGGTTTTATATAACTCTGGTCAATCTGGGTCTGGGAAACATGGCCTAGACCCTAAGTTTAGGTTAAGCTGGGCTTGGGAAGTTTGACCTAAACCCAAGGTTAAGGTTAAGCTGGGCTTGGGAAACATGGCCTAGGCCCAAAGTGTAGGTTGAGCTAGGTCTGGGAGCAGTGGAAAACTGTATTCTCTGGAATGATGGACGGTGGCGCTCCATCCAGTACTTTTGGGGTGAGTCGGAGAGTTGGGAATGACCTCACTGACAGTCTTGTTGCTGAATGCAATCAAATCTAGTCCACTGAATGAGTAGGTGTCCCATTACTTTTGTCTTTTTAGTGCATGCCCTGTCCGCCCACTTCATTTCTGCTACGACAGTGACAATATGGTTTACACTGACACTTATATACTTGTATTTAATACATATATACATTAAAAACACATTCAAATACATTTATTTGTTAAGTATATTACAAATGTCTCATGTTGTCGGATGTGATTATCAAATATCCCAGCAATATGCATCAATGCCTTTGCCAAGAGGTCACCACTGCCACTGTGTTCCATGTTCCAGCCATGTGTTGTAACACAATACAACGCCACAAATGCCACAAATGAGTCCACCATTATACGGCCAGGGTTATTGTCACTGCATCACCACGGCAGCAGGGAAAACAAAACAATTGTGGTGTCTATGGAAATACAGACGAGGGGCGTTAAGGGGTCAGTACGAGTTAAGAGTAACACATTTGGAACTCACATGCTGGTAATTCATCATGTGTAAGTGCCTTAAGTCCGTGGATTATGAAGGAATCATTGCATCCAGTGCTTGAAATAACCTGCCCTTTTGGCAAGTGCATTTCTCCGTCGTGTTAAGTAGTAGAAGGGTGTCATATTTGGGAGGGGGTTGAGGGGGTTGTTGGTGTTAGTACAGTATGACTTTTCAGCCTTTTCCACTCAGGACATTGTTGTAGTACTGAATCACTTTGACCAGGCTACATATTAGGGAGCGGGTGAAGAGTCAGGTCTCGAAGGTGATGTTGGTGTTCAAGAGACACTTTGACAAGGACGTTCTAGACAGTGACTGGGTCATCAGAACATCTCCACCAAAACATGAGGAAGGGCCTGCGGTAACAGGGCCATTGGCACCTAAGGCTCGGTGATGCTCATGGAGGCTCTGAAGGTGCCCACATTCAGAAGTCTTGCCAGAGGAGTCCATTGAGCCTTGAGTGAAGTGGTCAGTTCTGTAGTGGTGGCACAAGGGGACCTACTTAATGCTAGGCTAGGTGGTAGGCTGCTGCTACTGCTACTGCACTATGGAGGTTTGGTGGTGGAGCTGTAGAAGAACAGGAGAACCTCTCTCCAGAACTGCTGCTGTGTAACGCTGCAGAACCCATAGAGTCAGATTAGTGTAAAATCCTGTAGTATTACTCTACCGCCTCAGCCCACATGCTTCTTTGCACTGACCCTGGAGAGAGCAAGGCCAACTGTATAAGGCTGATTTCTAGCAGCATGACTAGCGATCCTCTGGTCAAAGTGACAGCGCCTTATTCCTCTGGACCCCTGAGGGCCTTGATGAGCTGCTATTTTAAGGTTGCAATGCTAAAGAATGTTGCTTTCAGCATTTCGGTAAAACTGCAGGACGGTTGTAACACAGAGGAAGCTAGAACGTGGGCGGCTGGTGTTAGTACACTGTGACTTCTCATCTTTCTCCTCCCTCACCACCTGATTCAGACCACAAAAGCTTCACACTCTCCACGCAGGCAGAAACACACATACACACACACACACCCCAATCAATACTGCAGTGCGGCGTTTTCCCAATCCTCGTCCTCCAACACCTCTGACTCAACTCCTCAGCTAATTAGCGAGCCTTTCAAGAGGTTCAAATGGCTGTTAGCGCAGGGGAAAGCCAACAGACTGCAGAACAGCATTTGGAAATATTTCTAAAGGAAAATGAGACCATCCTTTATACTGCATGCAACACAGATCAGCCATAACATTAGTACCACAAGACCTCGGAAGGTGTCCTGCTGTGGGATCTGGTACCAAGACTAGCATCAGCAGCAGATTCTTTAAGTCCTGTGTCTTTACGTTGTGAGGTCGGACCTCCAAGAGCATCAGTGAGCCTTAGGTGCCTTAGATGCTTCACTTTTGGTAGGTACTGATCACTGCATACCAGAAAAATACCTGTTCCGTGGCTCAGGTTCTTACACTTGCTCATTTTTTCTGTTTTTGAGCTCCCAACCCTGGACAGATGAGGAAATCCCACTGTAGATGAAGATCATCAGTGTTCTTCACTTCACCTGTCAGTGGTACTAATGTTATGGCTGATTGGTTTATACTGCATACTATACACCAAGCAGCAAAATGCTTGTTTGCTCTGCACATTGAGGTAATATAAGCTAATATTAGAGTCGATTAGAGTTTGAATTTAGAAATTGTGCGCTCACATTTAATAAATGTACCATATTAAAGCATATTCCTTATAGAAGATTAATAATAAGGTTAAAAATTGTTCTTATATAGTCTTACTGTTTTTAGAATTCCAATTTTACACACTGAAAAACTGCTTGGATTTATACACCACAAATTCCACTTACTTAAAAATAAAGGCCCAACAAGGCCTGCCACTCTTTATTCGACCACCTACACTGATGAAATCTGCCATGTCAGCACATTTAGCCTTTCTAAACACTTTTTTAATGCCATAATATTTTACTCTCCTATATAAAACTCATAATCCCACATTCTTCTTAATATTATAAATTTGATCAGATTTTTCACCCATTTTCTCCAAGTTGCACCACCAATTACCCATGACTCTCTTCCCCCATTGCCCCCGACACTAGTGAGGGTGGACCAATACACGCCCCCTCCAGTGCGTGGGCAGTCAAGCAGCTCATTTTCCGAATTCCCGCCAATGCAACATCACCGGGCAACCAACCAACGCGCCTGGAGGGAAACGCCGCATACCGGCCTCCGACGCACCAGTGACGGCCAGCACCGCAGCGAAGCGATGTGGGGAGAGAGCACCATCTACCCACGCTGGAGAGAGCAAGACCAATCGAGCTCTCTCAAGGCCTCGGCTGCCGATGGCTAGCAGCATGACCGGGATTCGAACCAGCGACCCTCCTCTAATCCACAGCGCCTTATTCCGCCAGACCACTCGGGCCCATAATCCTAATAGAAATAGCAGTATTATTGCAGTTGTCCTGTCAGAAGAAGCTCAGGCAGCTTGTGGGTCCTCTATGGCAGTCACTCCCCGTATGTTTTTTGAACTGACGCATTCTCCTGATGCAGAAAAGGCTGGCAGGCATACAGATGACATGTGTTTAGGATTTGTGGAGGATAGCGTTTGTGTGATCTTTGGGTGATGCTGGATTTGGTGTGTGTGGATCTTGCTAAACACGACCATGTTTGTTTTTCAGTGCACCGCTCATTCCTCCCTCACCTTCAGATCGCTGCAGGTCTGTCTGGCACAGGTGCTGTGCTTCATTGACTTTCATGAAATGAAGGGCTTTCAGACTGCAAAAATATGCCCTCTACCAAATTATGTAATTTCAGGCTAGGGTCTCTTGCATAATGCCCTTCAGAGAGTTGCACCCAGCGTAAGTCGAATAAATGAAACCTGTGCTATTAAACATGCCACGCCTCTATAGCCGCTCCATAAGCGCTCCATAACCACTCCATAGCCATCCCATAACCACTCTATAACCGCTTCATAACCACTAGATAGTCACTCCATAACTGCTCCATGACCGCTCCATAACCACTCCATAGCCATCCCATAACCACTCTATAACCGCTTCATAACCACTAGATAGTCACTCCATAACTGCTCCATGACCGCTCCATAACCACTCCATAGCCATCCCATAACCACTCCATAGTCACTCCATAACTGCTCCATGACCGCTCCATAACCACTCCATAGCCATCCCATAACCACTCTATAACCGCTTCATAACCACTAGGTAGTCACTCCATAACTGCTCCATGACCGCTCCATAACCACTCCATAGCCATCCCATAACCACTCCATAGTCACTCCATAACTGCTCCATGACCGCTCCATAACCACTCCATAGCCATCCCATAACCACTCTATAACCGCTTCATAACCGCTCCATAAGCGCTCCATAACCACTCCATAGTCACTCCATAACTGCTCCATGACCGCTCCATAACCACTCCATAGCCATCCCATAACCACTCTATAACCGCTCCATAACCACTCTATAACCGCTCCATAACCACTCTATAACCGCTCCATAACCGCTCCATAACCACTCTATAACCGCTCCATAACCACTCTATAACCACTCTATAACCGCTCCATAACCACTCTATAACCGCTCCATAACCGCTCCATAACCACTCCATAACCGCTCCATAACCACTCTATAACCGCTCCATAACCGCTCCATAACCACTCTATAACCGCTCCATAACCGCTCCATAACCACTCTATAACCACTCTATAACCGCTCCATAACCACTCTATAACCGCTCCATAACCACTCTATAACCGCTCCATAACCGCTCCATAACCACTCTATAACCGCTCCATAACCGCTCCATAACCACTTTATAACCGCTCCATAACCACTCCCTAGTCTCTTATTTATTACTGCATTGCTACCATGAGCTGTATGACTGGAACAGTGCAGTATCCTGAGAGACTGGCCCAGCTCGCGCCAAAATCTCCACATACTGAATACCATATACTGATATACAGTACTACTCAAAAGTTTGGACACACCCGGTTGAATGTGTGCTGATCATCATCTTAAAACTAAAGCCAAATCTAAATGCTATGGTGACCAGAGGACACCAGGGGACACTCGGGTATCCACCTCAGTTAGGATATCAGGGCTGGAGGCCTAAGCTGTACAGTGAACTTAAAGGAGACTAAATGTTTATGTATTAATGTACATTGACATCCAACACACTTCAAACAGGTGTGTCCAAACAAAAATGGTATTATTATTATTATTTGTAATATATGACAGATTAGAAAATACTGAATTCCTTAATATCCAGCATACTGTATATTTGGCACATATTAAAATATATGTGTAACAGGGTGTCTTTGTCTTGCCCTTGTGTTTTTCCTTACTGGCCTGCCCTAGCCCCGCCTTGTCCCCGTTAGTGTTCCCACCTGTGTCTTCTTTGTAGCCCCGCCCTCTTGTTGGTCTGGGGTGTTGCTTTGTTTCAGTGTTTCTGGTCTGGTTTTGTACATGTGTGTTCGTGGCAGTTCATGGTTTATTTGCTTGGCCTGTTTAGTTGCTGTCTGTTAGCTTAGCTTTGCTGAGCTTAGCTTAGTTTAGTCTGTGTTTCTTTGGCTCCAGTTTTGTTTGTTTGGTTTTATGTTTAATAAATGACCTGCATTTACGCCCGCCTCCGTCTCCAAGCTCCACAACCGGGACAATATGTGGCAAATGGCAAATATAGGACATCTATTTTATGTAAAGTGTGGTGTTGTTTTTTTTGAAGACAGCGACAATATATCACAAATATAATACATAAATGTTTTATAGTCATCAAAATTGTTATGTGTATGTATGTTTTATGTATGTTTTGTATATCATGCATATGTCCAGTAAATAACATATATATAACATATAAAATATATATGAATTTTATATTTGTAATGTATATATGCCTTATCTTTTATTATATATGTGCATATATGGCCATATATCAGATTTCTGTCAGCTATAAACTCATACAGATACAGTTTATTTCTTAATATTCTATAAATATTACTGCTTATAGCTTAAAAATGGACTGTCTGTGTTAAGCCAGCTTCAACCTCAGCTATTAAAAGCTTCCAGTGTGGAAGCGAGCTCTGCAGGCCTCAAGCATATCTCCCTCGTTCACATAATGTTTATCAGAGCCAGCATTCACTTTAAGGTCAATCCCAGCCTGCTTCAGTCATAGGGCTGGGCGATATGTTAAAAATACTATATCGCGATATTTAAAGACTTTTTCCGCAATACACGATATTTATCACGATACATATATACGATACAACTACTATTCAGATCCTCTCCTGTACTGAATACAGTGATTTATACTCTATCTACTACATCTAATTACCCCTTCAATTAACCCTTCAGTCTAAATACACTGTTAGTAATGAAACCTGCAGCTGATCAGTGTTTATTACACTAACAGTCTCCTCCATATGATCAGAAAAGCTTACTGTCTATCACGATAACGAAATTTATCACAATACGATAAAATATCGTCATATCGCCCAGCTCTATTCAGTCATACAGAACATCCTTCTGACCACTAATAACGCACTGCAAATAAACAAACACCAGACTGCTGTGCATACCTCCCCTACTGTCTCCTAGCTGTGTTTTCTACCTATGTAAGAATGTATAGATGCACTATACAGTACATTCATATTCTGGTCAGGCTATGAGAAGAGCTACAGTGCATGTGTGTGTGTGTGTGTCTGAGTGTGTGAGTGTGTTTTGTATCTAGGAGAAGCAGAGACCTGATCTCAAGGTCATCCAGCCAGGCTGGTGTCTTTTCATCCTTGAGAATCATATCTGGCTACCTCAGCAACCCGCACGCACTACCGAGCAACCTTTGCATTGTTGCGGCAGTGTTAAGTGCGTGTGCAGTGTGTGTGCCGAAGAAAGCTCGGCGTTAGCGGCCTAATTTGCTTAATAACGGGTTTAATTTGCTTCAATCAGATCTAACTGCATGTTCTTGTTCTCTGGCTGCAGCATCCCCGTATAACTGTAATCTTGCCTGGTGCTTCTTCAGGGACTCAGTCACAACGGTGTGACCTCTAGTGGAGATCAGGTGCACTGCACTCGCACTATGCTGCAGTGGGACGGCTAGTGGTTATGAAATAGATTGCAAAACAGGAGAAAGGAGGTTTTTCTATGTGGTGAACACTGTAGTTTGAGTGTGTGTGTGTGTGTGTGAGTGTGTGTGTGTGTGTTTGCTACCTGTATGTGCTTTATTTTTACTTAACGTTCGACTTTGTTAAAAAAAAGTGACGGTTGCTAAATAGGCTTTTTATGTTTGGTTTGAGTCATATGTAATAAATTGAGTAATAGAATAATAATAGAAAATATTAATTATTATACATTACCATATTATTTATTTTTTTATTCATTTGCTTTCTCCTGCTCAGGGTCGCTGTTGGTCCAGGGCCTACATGAAAACACTGGGCACAAGGCAGGAATACCCCTGGACAAGGCGCCAGTATTATTATTTGTATTATTATTGTTATTTTAAAATGTATATATAATATTTTATAATAATATGCTGTTGTACATACCACTGTACGATCAAACATGAGGAAATGATAAAGTGCTAAAAGCTAAAGCTCAGTTCTGACTTGTTTAATTCTGCGGCACTTTTCACCTTGATGCTGTAAAGGTACCTTATAAAGAGACCCAACCTCACCGTTGCACATTTTTCTGGGAGATGGACTGGTAAAGCCTGCCACCTAGTGTCAAAAACTGTATAGTTATTTATGATTATGCATGATTACACAGCATAGTATATAAACCACACATTGACAAAAGTATTGGGACACCTGCTCTAGCATTCATTGCTTCTTCTGAAATCAAGGGTATTTAAAAGAGTCTCTGCTGCCTGGGGAAAAAGAGAAGGCTTTCTTCTAGATTTTGGAGCAGCATTGCTGTGAGGATTTGATTGTATTCATCATCAAGAGTGTTAGTAGAGTCAGGACGTTGGATGATGATGATCACCACCTCACCTCATCATCCCCAACTCCACAACTCATCCCAAAAGTACTGGATGGAGCTCCACCTCCATCATCATTCCAGAGAACACAGTTCTCCCACTGCTCCACAGCTCAATGCTGGGGGGCTTTATATATACCCCTCTATAGCCCACGCCTGGCCTGGTTCCTGTTTATCTGCTCCTGGAGAGAGTCCTATTTTATTGACAGTACTTCACTACAGGGACTAGACCAGCTGTGTGTGTGTGTGTGTGTGTGTGCAATTTAAAGTATCTGCATGTATTCATCAGACGGGGTGTCCACAAACATTTGGACACACAGCAAATCCTGAATACTGAAATGCCTTGTAGGAACTGTAACACACCTCACCTTGCTTAATTCTGCAGGAACCTCTTCCACCATCCCCTGTTGAGCAGAAAGTGGGGTGCAGTTGTTGTTGTTGCTGATGATGATGATGATGATGATGATGAAGCTGCAGCAGTTCTTGTAGTGCCAGAAGCAATTTGCACGTATTTCCATCTCGCCTGTATTGCTATCCAGTGATTGGCTGCAGCTCCTCCTAATCCAGCCAATCCAGCCAATAGGATTCCCAGTCCCAGAGCTCCTCACGCCACAGTCCAGTGCCGGTCCTCCTCAGCATTGTCCTGCTCTTGCTTTAGAAATCCCAGCCCAGTATCCCAGTAGCAGAGTGGATCTGTGTGCAGTATTTCCCCAAACCAGACGAGGCCGTCACCGTCCTCAGTGGTGCCATCATTCTGTCTGCCTTGTTTACAACCCACCCACCCCTCATCCCACCCCTCATCCCACACCACCCCACCATCCTCCTCCTCTCCCATCCTGGAAGAGAACAGACTGAGAGAAAGACCTATTGAATAGTAGTCAAGCACGTCAGTTTCACTACTAAGGAGCCCAGTCTGACGACAGTGTTCTTGTAGGTTCCCACCATCAGACACACACACTGCAATGTTAGTAAGGGGGTCTCTAGCTGCCAAATACATAAGCTCTACTCGTCTCGTCTCCTTTTGGATCTACATTACTTTAGTCGGCGTTATGAAGCAGCACGGTTACAAGCAACAACCCACCTCTGCTGTTTTGCACTTTACCAAAAAAAAAAATACAACAATAATTTAAGGCAACAAAACTGCCTGATGTCAAGAGATCCTCCAGAACAGTCTGGAAGGTTGCTATAGAAACGCTTTTTTAAATTTTTTTTTGCCCCCTCTCACTTTCCTCTCTGTTCACTAGATGGCGCTCTTGTTTCAGAAACATTGTCCAACCAGCCCACAGGTCGAAGGCGCGGATGTTCTTTAACTAAGTTCAAGCATCTTCTCCAGTAAACCGGCCGAACCAACCAAAACAAGCCCTGCGTCAAGATGAACAGCAGTGAACAGCTACGGCTGTTCTGGGCACCTGGTGCTTTTTCTTTCTTTTCTTTTTTTTGGGTGTAGCTGGAGAACAGCAACGATTAAGGATGGGCCTGGGAACAGGCTGGTGGAGAATGAGGTGTAAACGAGAAGGAGCGTCTCTAACCAGATGTCTGGCCAGGGGGACTCATTGCCATGTGTGACGGACTGAAGGTGCTCAGATGGGGGCAATTAGATGGTTGGATGATGGATCTCATGAGCTAGTTGCATTACTGGGGATTATTACAAAGCTGATGCTAATGGATGATGATAGTGACGAAGATGAGGATGATGATGATGATGATGATGTGAATTTGCCAAATCTGCCCATTGGAAGGTGCACTGACCTTTACCATCTCAGCCATGACAAATCAGTGACCACCTAAGACGGGGGCACCTTGGCTCTCCTAGTGGCCACGTAATTGCAATGCCCTCAGGAAGAAGAAGTCAAATAAAAACCAGAGTGTGTATATGTATAAGTGTGTGTGTGTGTGTGTGTGTGTGTGTTAGATATATTGGTCCTATCATCTCGCTTAGGCAAATCATATGTAAACTTTGAACCCCACGAAAAAACGAGGCTAATTATAGTAATGGTAATTACTAAGAGTACACGAGTAAAGTGCCAGACATCTCCTGCCAGGTTGGGCTGCTCGGCTGCTCCATCGTATTCGTTTCTATGTATATCCGACTACATATAGGTGTGTATTGTCCCCCTGTCCCCGTCCCTGTCCCCGTCTCCAACCCCCCACCTTGTGATACCAATGGCCGCCGATACGGAAGACGAGTTTGGAGAAAACAAGAGAAACGAACAGAAACCAAAAAGCAAGACGATCCACTTCCACGTCCCGTTCAGCCCTGCTGCGACACACGCCCGGACACCAGAGCTCAGCCAAATGGACCCAAGCTGGAGCGCAAAGAGAGGCAGGAGGGATGGACAAATTGAGGCAGCTGTGCCTCCGGTGCGGGGACACACTCTGTTGTTGTTGTTGTTTTGATTTGTTTGTTTGTTTGTTTGTCTGTCTGTCTTTTTTCTCTCTGTTTTTTTTTTCTCTGCTTCCCCTCAACCGTCCCAACGTCACACGTCGGTGAGCTTCCCCATGTACGCCTTGTGAGGGCTGCAGTTCGTGTACTTGACGGAGTCCGCGTCGTCCGAGTCGCCGTACTCCGACTTGGAGAGGGAAGGCCTGCTGGCGCTCTTCCTGAGCTCGCCAAACGACGACAACGACTGCTGCTGCTGCTGCTGCTGCTGACCGCAGGTCACGTGTGTGTACTGCAACTGCTCCTCGTGCTCCGTCTCCCTGTGGTAGAAGTAGTTGAAGTTGGACACGATGACCGGCACCGGCAGCGCGATGGTCAGCACGCCGGCGATGGCGCACAGGGAGCCCACGATTTTGCCCCCGATTGTCACAGGGCACATGTCCCCGTAGCCCACGGTGGTCATGGAGACCACGGCCCACCAGAAGGCGTCCGGGATGCTGCTGAAGCCAGACGCCGGGTCGTCGGTCTCGGCGAAGTAGACGGCGCTGGAGAACAGGATGACCCCGATGAAGAGGAAGAAGATGAGCAGGCCCAGCTCACGCATGCTGGCCTGCAGGGTCTTGCCGAGGATCTGCAGGCCTTTGGAGTGGCGCGACAGCTTGAAGATGCGGAACACCCTGACCAGTCGGATGACCCTGAGGATGGCCAGAGACATGGCCTGCTGCCCACCGTTGCCCTGGTGTTCGGCCAGCTCCAGGCCGAGCGTGATGAAGTAGGGCATGATGGCCACGATGTCGATGGTGTTCATGATGTTCCTGAAGAAGGCCGCCTTGCTCGGGCATGCCAGGAAGCGCACCAGCAGCTCGAAGGAGAACCACACGATGCACAGGGTCTCCACCACGAAGAAGGGGTCAGTGAAGGGGTTGGGGGGCGGTGGCAGCGGCGAGTCGGCGCGTCCCGTCGCGTTCCAGGCCGCCCGCTCTTCCTCGCGCGCCTTCCCGTCCTCCCGGAACTCAGGCAGAGTCTCCAGGCAGAAGATGACGATGGAGATGAGGATCACCAGCACGGAGACGATGGCGATGGCCCGAGCCGGGCTGGAGCTCTCCGGGTACTCGAAGAGGAGCCAGACCTGTCGCTGGAACTCGTTCTCAGGCAGAGGCCGTTCCTCCTCCTTGATGAAGCCCTCGTCCTCCTTGAAGTTGTCGATGACCTCCTCGCCTAACTCGTAGAAGCGGATCTCCTCCATGAAGACGTCCACCGGCACGTTGACGGGCCTCCGCAGCCTGCCGCCCGACTGGTAGTAGTAGAGGATGGCGTCGAAGCTGGGCCGGTTGCGGTCGAAGAAGTACTCGTTCCTCAGCGGGTCGAAGAAGCGCATCCTCTTCCTCGGGTCACCCAGCAAGGTGGACGGGAACTGCGCCAGCGTCTTGAGCTGCGTCTCGAAGCGCAAGCCCGAGATGTTGATGACCACGCGTTCGCAGCACTCCTGGTCAGCTCTCTCGGGCTCATGGGCATCCGGGGACAGGGCAGCCAGTGCCACGGTCTCGTCGAGGTTCTCCGCGGGCACCACGGTCATCTTTGTGCCCCCCACCCCTCCACCCCCCTCCCCAACCCCCAGAGGGCAACGCGCACCGGCGCGCCTGTTCTATTGCACCCTCACCGCGCCTCGCGCGCGCGTGTCTCGCGTTTACCCCTCCGTGTGCGCCCTCCTGGAGAAGGGGGAGGGGATGGGGGGGCAACAACGGGTAAGTCCGAGTTTCCCCAGGCGCGCGCCTCTGTCTCTCTCTCTCTCTCGCCTTCTCTTTCTCTCGGGCTCGCGCTCGTCCGCTCCTTCGCGCGTCACTCTCGCTTTCGCGCTCGCGTGGCTCTTCGTGTTGTCCTTCTCTTGCGCATTCTTTACTCCTTCACAGGTGGCTCGCGCGCTTTTATCCCCCCCTTCCTTTTGTTGCCGTTTGCTTTTTCTTTTGTTTTTCTTTCTTTCTTTGATCTTTCTCTCTCTCTCTCGCGCGCGCTCTTTCTCTCACTCTCTCTTTTCTACCCCCACCCTCGTTTCCCTCCCTCCGCACGCGGGCTGTCTGGAACCGCTGGCACGCTCGCGCCTTTTTAAAGCAGGCGTCTCGCCCTCCCCGCGCCGTGACGTGGAAGCACACACACACACACACACACACACACACACATAGAGAGAGAACGAGAGAGACAGACACACACGCACGCACGCGCGCGCGCACACACACACACACACACGCACGCACGCTCGCGCGCGCGCGCTTTAGATTTTTTCCTCCTGTTTACCTGAAGAAAGAGACCAGAATCCAGGTGGGCTTCAGAACAAAGGCGGCTCGTGCGACAAACCTGTGGCTCTGACCCTCCAAAATACACCATAAACACAAACACAAGCCTACATGACACCTCCACACACACACACACACACACACACACAAGCAGCCTGCAGCTGTCAGAAACGGTGCATTTGTCCAGTTCTGACGTACATATGACCTCAGCAAACGTTTATAAACACTTAATATCAGGTTTACATCTGTTATAACCAGGCTAAGTGTCACGTGGGCTCGTGAACGCAGCCCCTCAGCTTCAACGGTGCTGCCAGACAACGTCATAAGAACGTCCAGCTACGTTTTTACACATTTCCAGAAATTGCGTGTGACGTCATATAGGTACGTTGTTTTTTTTTTTGTTTTTTTGTTGTTGTTTTTTTTTTGCACACCGTGTCCCAGTCAGACACCAGACTAACACTAACACCAGCCTTACTGCTACACCCTGCGGACACACAGCCACACTGATGTCTAGGCCTGTCACACTGTAACCTTTCCGACGTATCTACGATATGTGCACATGACCTCAATCGAATTTGCTGACCTCTGTGTCTGTGTTCGCGAGGAGAGCCAGTATGTCGACGGTATATCGTATGGGTTTACTGTAGCTACTGTTTATTAATGTAGGATTATTAAACATGGTTAATATTTCAGTTCCAGCGGCAGAATATTTCTAATAGACTCTAAACGTCGTAAACAAATCGGTATATTATCGTCTAAGCATAAAATGCTCTGAAAATGAGGCCTAATTCATTTCACACTGTGTGTGTTGGGCTGTGTGTGTGTGTGTTGGGCTGTGTGTGTGTGTGTTGGGCTGTGTATGTGTTGGGCTGTGTGTGTGTGTGTTGGGCTGTGTATGTGTGTGTGTTGGGCTGTGTGTGTGTGTGTTGGGCTGTGTATGTGTGTGTGTTGGGCTGTGTGTGTGTGTGTTGGGCTGTGTGTGTGTGTGTTGGGCTGTGTATGTGTTGGGCTGTGTGTGTGTGTGTTGGGCTGTGTATGTGTGTGTGTTGGGCTGTGTGTGTGTGTGTGTTGGGCTGTGTGTGTGTGTTGGGCTGTGTGTGTGTGTGTGTTGGGCTGTGTGTGTGTGTGTTGGGCTGTGTGTGTGTTGGGCTGTGTATGTGTGTGTTGGGCTGTGTGTGTTGGGCTGTGTATGTGTGTGTGTGCTGGGCTGTGTATTTATGTGTGTTGGGCTGTGTGTGTGTGTGCTGGACTGTGTATTTGTGTGTGTGTGTGTTGGGCTGTGTATTTATGTGTGTTGGGCTGTGTGTGTTGGGCTGTGTATGTGTGTGTGCGCTGGGCTGTGTATTTATGTGTGTTGGGCTGTGTGTGTGTGTGCTGGACTGTGTATTTGTGTGTGTGTGTGTTGGGCTGTGTATTTATGTGTGTTGGGCTGTGTGTGTGTTGGGCTGTGTGTGTGCTGGGCTGTGTATGTGTGTTCTGTTGGGCTGTGTATGTGTGTGTGTGCTGGGCTGTGTATTTATGTGTGTTGGGCTGTGTGTGTGTGTGCTGGGCTGTGTATTTATGTGTGTGTGTGTTGGGCTGTGTGTGTGTGTGCTGGACTGTGTATGTGTGTTCTGTTGGGCTGTGTGTGTTGGGCTGTGTATGTGTGTGTGTGTGTGTGTTGGGCTGTGTGTGCTGGACTGTGTATGTGTGTGTGTGTTGGGCTGTGTGTTTGTGTGTGTGTGTTGGGCTGTGTGTTTGTGTGTGTGTGTTGGGCTGTGTGTTTGTGTGTGTTGGGTTGTGTATTTATGTGTGTGTGTGTGTGTGTTGGGCTGTGTGTGTGTGTGTGCTGGGCTGTGTATGTGTGTTGGGCTGTGTGTGTGTGTGTGTGTGTTGGGCTGTGTATGTGTGTGTGTGTGTGTGTGTGTTGGGCTGTGTATGTGTGTGTGTGTGTGTGTGTGTGTTGGGCTGTGTGTGTGTGTGTGTGTGTTGGGCTGTGTGTGTGTGTGTGTGTTGGGCTGTGTGTGTGTGTGTGTTGGGCTGTGTATGTGTGTGTGTTGCTCAAATGCCATGCAAGAGTTTGCAAACCAGCCCCCTGAGCAGACCCCCACAGTACCTCAGAGAGACCTGCAGTTGTTGACCTCATTGTGGATCACCCGTGTGTACCTCAGTGTGAAGGGCGGTTCCGCGGAGGGAAAGGTCCACATTTCCACTCGGCTCGGTTCTGTTTCGCCTCGTCACGACGGGCCACGTTGTTTTTTGTTTCCCACCCGTATTCCGGCAAGTCCCGCCTCCGCTGTTCCAATTGGCTGCTCACAACCAAATCCAGCCAATTCATCGCAGGTGGCGGGAAACTACTGGCCAATCGCTGCATGGCATACGAGTAACTACCAGCCAATCGCAGAGCAGGCGTGAGGAAAACTGCGAGCTAATGTTTCTGAGCAGGAGGCGGGGTTTGCCTGAAAACGGGTGGGAAAACAAAAACCTCCACCTCAGCTGTTCTGACTGGCTGTGTTTCTCCCTGGAATGTGTTTCAACAGCCGTTTTGCTGCGATTTCAGCCTGATCTTCTGTTGGTTTGCTTCATATCCAAATATATCTCATGAAACAGAGATGAAGCAACAGTTGATCGAGGCGAGAGAGAGAGGGAGAGGGAGAGAGAGGGAGAGGGAGAGTTGTGGGCCAAGTAGAAAAGAGTGACGTAAAGGCTGAAAATAGCTATTTTTTTCCTTCTTGGGCCCAGAGAGCTTTCTTTTCCCATGGACTACCACCGACAGCAGCTGCAAAAAAAAGGAAAGCTGGAATACAGAAATATCCCTTTACATTTCCAACGCATAGTCGCATACTGTCTCCTCCAGAGAGGGAAAGTTACGCAAGTGTTGCTCATAAAAAGTGGTCGTACGCAAAGTAGAGAGCCGTCCTGTTCATCGTGTTGTAAGAAGAGTTGCTTAAATCTGAGGAAAGCGGTCATTTTTATCAATAATCATAATGCCATCATTGGCAATTATAATCGTCATTGTCATAAACCAGCATAGGGTATGTTTTTGTTTGAGTTTGATGGTCAACCTGACCAATCTTGACCATACTGGTTGACCAAGCATCACCAATGGTTGACCAGCATGATGAAGAATGATTTAGGTTTAGCTGGTCTACAAGCATGACCAAGCAACCTGACCAAGCTAGACCAGCAGTCTGACCACGTTTGTCCATGCAAGACCAGCATCACCAATGGCCGTCCATCATGACCAAGCATGATTGTTCAGCTAAACCACCAAGTACACAAAGCTTGGCCATGCTGGTCAACCAGCAAGACCGGCATCACCAAAGGTTGACCAGTATGACCAAGCATGATGGTTCAGCTGGTCTGTAGGCATGATGAACCTGACCAGGCTAGACCACCAGTCTGACCAAGCTTGGCCATGCTGGTTGATCAGCATAACCAGCGTCCAGCATGACTAAGCACATTGACCACTAGCATAAACAGCATGCTCAAGCTGGTCAACCAGCAAGACTGGCTTCACTAATGGTTGACCAGCATGACAGAGCATGATGGTTCAGCTGGTCTGTAGGCATGATGAACCTGACCAAGCTAGACCACCAGTCTGACCAAGCTTGGCCATGCTGGTTGATCAGCATCACCAATGACGAAGCATGATGGTTCAGCTGGTCTCTAAGCATGATGACTACTAGTCTGACCAAGCTTGTCCATTCAAGACCAGTATCATCAATGGCCGACCAGCATGACCAAGCATGATGGTCCAGCTGGTCTGTAAGCATGATGAACCTGACCAAGCTAGACCACCAGTCTGACCAAGCTTGATCATGCTGGTTGATCAGCATAACCAGCGTCCAGCATGATTAAGCACATTGACCACTAGCATAAACAGCATGCTCAAGCTGGTCAAGGGTCAGCGATGGGACCAGGAGGGGTTAAACATGGGCTCAATCTGGGTTGTAGACTGCATACATTAGGCCTAGATGGGGCCCATGTGAGGTTAAGGTGGGCTGTAATGATGGGGCCCATTTGGGAACCCCAACTGGGTTCCTGTAAAAATGCATGTAGAAACCCACTCAGACACCTGGAACCCACCTAGCCCACATTCCACCCATGTGAGCCTAATATAAGCATATTGGCTGGGATGTGGCTTGCAGATTTGGGGAATAAAGCCCATTATTAGGTAGATATTAGAGAATGAGCTGGTTCCAGGTGCTTTATAGAACCAAAAGTGGTTCTTCTATGGCACCTCTAAAAGAACCATAATGGTGTAGACCTAGGTCATCACTCATGCTCAAGTTTTTATTGGCTCTCTTTCTGTCAGTCTACCCCCTCTTCTCCAGCCGGCATGTGGCCGTCCGTCTGTGGCCCTGCTTGCCCCATAACAATCACGCTTATGGCTAGACCACTACTTCAGGCCATAAATGCCATAGCGGGATGATTTACTGGCCGCCCTCATTGACCCCCCGTACACACATCACATGCTTCACTCTGATTAAACAGACCAGTCCGGTTCATTCTAGACTACATACTAGACGCTACACTGGTCACATTAAAGCATTGGATTCTTCTTGATTTCAGTGTGAATAAATTGATTCCATATGAATAAAACATTCTGCCAATCCAGACAATTGCTCAATGCTCAGAGGCACGTATGCCAAACACTGACGTTCATCAAGTGTTTAAATGGCTTTGAAGGGACCTGTGCCTTCTTCAACTTTCGACTGGCCCACCCTAGAGGATAAGCAGCAGTCTGAGGCTGATTCAGCCAATCCTACAACCACAACAACCGGCCTTAAACCTCTGGAGTCCGAAATCTTGGCCAGAAATGTTAACAGTGCGCTTTGTGAGCGTGTCTTAGTTAAGGATGAAGCATAAAACTGAGCTATTAGTTCCACAATTTTGCCAAATTTGGTGTTTGATGCTCAAAAACCGAGACCTGTAGAGACGTTTGAATGTTTGGTTAAAAGTTTGTGGACACATTTGATGCAATTTCAATTTGATAATTGAGTGGCTATTTTAATCACATGCAAATTATGCACACCCAATCTAAACCAAATGCAATGCATCTGGTTCACCAAAATGTTTCAGACAGGTATTTAATACACCGTATGGACAAAAGTATTGGGACACCTGCTCAATCATTCATTGTTTCTTCTGAAATCAAGGCTATTACAAAGGATGAGCAGCAGTCTGAGGCTGATTCGGCCATTCTGACAACCACAACAACCGGCCTTAAACCTCTGGAGTCCGAAATCTTGGCCAGAAATGTGTCTGCAGCTCTACGGTTGTTGCTGAGGTATAGCTTTAGGTTGCTAAGGTGCCGCTAAGTGGATGCTACAGTATAAGTGTTGTTTGCTAAGTTCTTGCTAGGTGGTAGGTTTCTGCTATAGTGGTTGCTAAGGTGTTTGTCTAAAGTTTGGCTAATAGAGATGTGTCAACATACTTTTTAAATATAGGACGCCAAAATTTTGCCCAAAAGATGATTGGGGCAAAATCGTATCCAATATGTTTGGCTAATAGAGCAATGTCCACAAACCTTTGGCTAAAAGATGGTTGGACGTCATCAGTTTGACCTTCCTGGACATACCACCATTCATTCCTATAGGGATAGTTTGACGTAAACTGTAAGTTGGATTGGTTAGTTAAGGATAAAGCATAAAACTGAGCTAGTAGTTCCACGATTTTGCCAAACCTGTAGAGACGTTTTTGGTTTAAAGTTTGTGGACACATTTTAATGCATTCTTCTTGGAGCATTTCTATTGGTACTTACCTTTGATGATAACTGAGTGGCTATTTTAATCACATGCAAATTATGCACACCCAATCTAAACCAAATGCAATGCACCTGGTTCAAAAAAGTATTGGGACACCTGCTCATCCATTCATTGTTTCTTCTGAAATCAAGGCTATTAAAAAGAGTTGATCCTGCTTTTGTTGGAGTAACTGTCTCTACTATCCAGAGAAGAAGAAGAACAAGAAGGCTTTCTACTAGATTCTGGAGCAGCATTGCTGTGAGGATTTGACTGCATTCAGTGATGAGAGCTGAGTTAGTGAGGTCAGGATATTGTAGCTGAATGCATTCCTTGCATTGGGGTGTCCACAATTATTTGTACATATAGTGCTAGTAACGCTAGCCTGGTTGTTCTTGTACATCTGGGGTGGTAATTTTCAATATTTTCATAAGCAAATGCCTGTTGGATTATTGAGCATTTGGATATATCACCTCCAGCTCTGGAAGGTCTTGTCCCACACTCCATGTTGAATCATCTCATGTTACGTGTGGAAAACGTTGGAGGGTGGGGGGGTTCGGTGCTAGCGCCTGACTGGGACTCACGTTTGCACGTCACGTAAGCAGTGACTGCCAGGAGCTCTTTAACATGCAGATCCACCAGGAGCTTTGCTGCTGGGTGTTTGTGTGGCCTCACACACATACACACACACAAACCCTCGCTGTTTGGACCCTTGCATGTGGGATTACACCACACAAGCACGTGCAGGGACAAATTTAGGGACAATGCATTGTCTCCCAGGGGCAATCAATGACGACCTCTGAACCGCTGCATCTGTTGAGCTCTCCTTCATAAGAGAAGCTTTGGCTTCACCATAGAGATTCTGTCAGGGAGCAGCTATAAACAAATGGGACGTGTGATATTCCTGGTGTTCCTCGTCCCTTCCAGAAGCTTTGGTGAGTGCTGGTGGTAATTAGACGCACAAAAGCACAAACCGCTGAGTTAATGAGCCTGCTAGCCTTGTTAATATGCACATTTATAATTACACTTAGCCGTAGCACAGCTCTGCATGTTCCAGATATGATGGTGGGTGTCTCAGTACTTATAGTGAGCTGCCCGGCTCCACGCTGCCCACATATGCGGTTGTGGAGGTTGTTAGCATCCTTATAAAACAACTTACTGGCACTCTAGCTAAAGAGCAATTGTATAGGGAGGACTTCCCACCCACTGGCTAAGTTCTCCATCTTCTCAAACTTCTCCAACTTCGTTTTTTGAGAGGTTTGATCACGATACGCAACACATTTGCTGTGCTAGTGTGCAGTAAGAAGCCTTTCCAGGAGCACTTTCATGCTTCGGTATGGCTAAAAAAGTCATATTCCACTTCCATTTTTTTTTATATTATAGAAATACTTATGGATTTACATCGACCAGCCAGGTCGGACAGGTGAAGTGAATAACATTGATTATCTGCTTTCAGTGGCACCTATCAAGCCGTGGGACATCCATACATTATAGGGACAAAAGTATTGGGACACCTGCTGGAACTGTCGCTACTCTCCAGGGAAGGCTATTGGTGCCAATAGGTTAATGTTTATCTGCTCCAGAGAGTCCAATTCTATTGGCAGTAGTTCTCTACAGGGACCAGACAAGCTGCACATGTGTGCATTTGCACCGATCAGCAATGGGTGCGGCTTAAAGTAGCTGACTGCATTCATTCATTCAGAACAGGTGTCCACAAACATTTGGACGAAGGCAGTGAGCACGTTGGTTTGTAGGCTTCTCAAATGGGCCCCATCACTACAGCCCACCCTAATCTCACAGATGGGGGACCCATCTAGGCCCTGTATGCAGTGTACAATCCGAATGGGACTCATGTTTAACCCCTCTTGGTCCGAGCACTGACCCTGGTAGGGATCCATATGCAGGGCCAACGTGAAACTCAGGGACAAAATGTTCTGGTTCCGAGCTGAGCTACCTGTACAGGCCCCAGATGGACATGTTGGCTGAAATAATGAATAAAAATGTTGGAGAAGAGCTTGTTTCTCATTGCAGGTGTAGCTTATCGATTAAGGAGGCTGTAAGAGATAGAATTAGCATTTTCAGTTAGCCGTGTCCTCAGTTGTTCTTAATGTAATTAAGAAATGGCAGTTAACAGGACCAGTGGAGATCAGGTAGAGGTCTGAAAGATAGAGCTGCTCATATGTCTGACTGCAAAAGACCTTAAGATTTAGCAGACTCTGGAGTGGTGGTGCACTGACCACTGCATACCAGGAACACCCCACCAGACCTGCCTGATGTTTTTGAGGTGTTCTTACCCAGTTGTCTAGTCTCAGATTCTTACAGACTCTGGATTTAGCAGACTCTGGAGGGGGGGGGTGGTGGTGGTGCACTGTTCTACTGTGCAGCAAGTTCTGAACTGTGACATGGGCTTGACAAACCAGACGCTCACGGATGTAAATAAAGGGATCTTTAATAAACGGAGGGTAATCCACAAAAACAGGTGATGATGATACGGTCCAGGATTAAATTCCCAGCAGGGCAATCAAGGAAGGACAACCAGTGAACCAGTGACAGGGACATGGGTACCTAAGGCTCATTGATGCTCATGTAGGCCCCGCCCACCTCACAGCTTACAGGACTTATTAAAGGATCTGCTGCTAATGTTAGTTAGTCTTGGTGCCACAGATACCACAGCAGGACGCCTTCAGAGGACTTGTGGAGTCCATGCCTCGAATGGTCAGATCTGTTGTGGCGGCACAAGGGGAGGTTTACCCAATATTAGTCAGGTGGTGTTAATAGTATGGTCATTTTATATGAGATGACAAGCTTTCCTGAATAAATTCAGTGGAGTTATAAATGAGTTTTTAAACATGCCATGAAATTCAGTGCGAACTAGACCGAACAATCAACAATCTGGGATAATCTCTACTGTTGTTTAATAAAGATCCCTTTATTACTGGTTTGTCAAGCCCGTGTCACAGTCCAGACCTGTGCACCACCACTCCAGAGTCTGCTAAATCTTCCTGAAGGTCTTCTGCAGTCAGACAGGGTCTGGTTTGTGGATTACCCTCCGTTTATTAAAGATCCCTTTATTTACATCCGTGAGCATCTGGTTTGTCAAGCCTGTGTCGCAGTCCAGAACTTGCTGCACAGTAGAACAGTGCACCACCCCTCCAGAGTCTGCTAAATCTGCTAAAAGTCTACGAATCTGAGACTAGACAACTGGGTAAGAACACCTCCAAAACATCAGGCAGATCTTGTGGGGTGTTCCTGGTATGCAGTGGTCAGTGCACCACCACTCCAGAGTCTGCTAAATCTTCCTGAAGGTCTTCTGCAGTCAGAGGGGTCTGGTTTGGATTGTCTTGGTCTTTCAGACCTCTGCTTGATCTCCACTGGTCCTTTTCTTTGTTAGAAGAGCTGTACATCAAGTCTTTGCCAGTAATTACTGGACGTTTGTCCAGTGTTCTTGTTGAGGGTCAAGGACACTGCTGGGAAATGTGTGGCTCACCTGTTTGGAACAATAATATAATAGGCAGAAGGCAAAGCTACAACAGTGTTCATGCTGAGTCATTAGATATAGGGTATTTCACACTGAAGATCCATTCAGAAATTGCTGAAACAGCATCATGGTCACCTTTGCCTTTGCCTTGTTTATGCAGTAAACCTACTGTACATATGGCACCGAGGGAATTACACACAATTCCATATTATCAGGTGCAATGCAACATTCTACTTCTCATACAGCAAATAATTGCATTCCAGTGATTGTAGTAATTACGTCAATGTCAAATTTTAATAGAGTTTTCTCACCGTTCTCCTCACTGACCACTGAATTTCATGGTATGTTTAAAAACTCATTTATAACTCCACTGAATTTATTCAGGAAAGCTTGTCATCTCATATAAAATGACCGTACTATTAACACCACCTGACCAATATTGGGTAAACCCCCCCTTGTGCCGCCACAACAGATCTGACCATTCAAGGCATGGACTCCACAAGACCTCTGAAGGCGTCCTGCTGTGGTATCTGTGGCACCAAAACTAACTAACGTTAGCAGCAGATCCTTTAATAAGTCCTGTAAATTGTGAGGTGGGCGGAGCCTCCATTAACCTCAATGAGCCTTAGGTGCTCATGACCCTGTTGCTGGTTCACTGGTTGTCCTTCCTTGGAGCATGTTTGGTAGGTACTGACCACTGCATACCAGGAAGGAGCACCCCACAAGACCTGCTCCTGATGTTCTGGAGATGTTCTGACCGTCTAGTCGTCTAGTTTCAGATTCTTATGCTTGATCATTTCTCCTGCTTTAACACCAACATCAGCTTCAAGAACTGATCACTGTTCACTTGTGGAGTCCATGCCTCCGAGAGATGAAGATTGAAGAGAGGTTCTAATGTTATGGCAGATCGGTGTGTCTTTAAAACTTTATTCTCCAGTTTCTTTATTCTCCTTTTATCTGTCCTGCTTTGTAATTTGCTTGGAAACCTTGGAAGCAGTCAAAAGTCTTTTTCTCTGTTTGAGGACATGAAGTAATTCCTAATTGCAAGCGAGAATGGGAATCTCCCTTATCTTCACCTGGAATAAAGAGCTTGTTTTATCACAGAGAAGTCCCTGAGCCTCACCGGCTTAATCTTTAATTAAGCTCATTAACATACTGGAGTTTGTGGAGGACCTTTGCACTCTCTGGCACATAGATTTCCAGAGTTACACTATACCAGTGATGACCAGAAGAGTTGTGACACAGCTTGGAGAATGTCTTATTTTATGAAGGTGATGCTTTGAGAATGTAGCCCAATATAAACAATCAGTCAGGGAGTGTTTAAAGTTGGGTATGACCATGGCTGATTTTCATAGATGAGTTATAGAGCAGAGTGTAGTGCATCTACATCTACATCCTCTACTGTTTACGTAACGTCAACCTTTAGCGTACAGACAGACGTCCCAGTGGCTGTTATGGCCACCTACCTAATAGTGGGAATAGCCACCCTTGGCTCAGATGACACTAGTGAGACATCATGGCAGGGACTGTATTAGGGACTGTAACGGAAGGTGGGCACACTTTCACCAACGGTGCTCCGTCCATTGCTCTGTACCACTCGCTGGAGTCGTCATTCCCCTCTGGCATCAATGGCCTGTGGAGCACCGCTGTTAAAGAAGCTCATTCTTGATACACCTTTAATACAGCCTTTCGAGATGCTGCCATTTCAGAGTATCATGACCATCCCTGGTTTGAAATGAGCTCGGCCCGGGATGCCACTGATGCCACATGGCAGGGTTTGCTGTACATATACATAAGCGAGCACACCAGTCAGTTGTCGCAGAGTGCTAAACCATCATAATTGGCAAAGGAGCATCATAATAAGGTACCGGGCGAAGATGTACCGGGCGGAGTGCCTCCCAACAGCAGAACAGTGTCATAGGGGCCAGAGGGGAACAACGACTTTGACGAGTGGTACAGAGGAATCGACGCTCCACTGTGGAGCAGCTACCCTCTGTGTTGACCACCTTCCATCACCCTAATACTGTCCATGCCACGACGTGTCACCTGACCCAAAGGTGGTTACTCCCACTATTAGGTAGGCGGTCATAATCTTACAGAACATGTTGTGGGGAAGACAGTCAGATATGTTGAGTTTGTCCTCTTTAAGTCATTAAAACGAGCTGCCTTTAGTGTTGGACTCTACATAGCTCCAGGTTCAGCTGGAACTGTTTTCGACTGTCTCTTCTATTGTTATACACCTCAGTTTTAGACCTTCTGAGTTTCCGTTCCCTCTTTATCAACCCATAAAGATGCTATTCTGTTTAGGTTCCTCCTCTCCTGTCTTTGTCTGTGGTTAGCCACTGATAAGGGCAGGTAACGGTCAGACCAGCAGCGCTAGTCAGTGTTTGTTGCAGCCTTGCGTCATTCATTGCTTTGAATTTCCATTATGTTCAGCCAGCAGCCTGCCTCCCTGTCGAATTGCTGTAATAGCTCCCCTAACGAATCAACAGTTTGAGCAAATCATGCACATACACACCCACATGCAGGCACACACTCACACACGCACACTTTCCAGGCATTCGGCAGGCTATAACCTCAGTAATAATACCGACTTCATCAAGGTGACTGCATCTCCCTCGTGCCTGCCTGACTGAATGATGGGCTGCGGCAGTGATTCGCATGTCATTTTGGGGGGGGCTTTATTTTTTTAGTGCTTGGAATACATCAGTGGTGGGATTCTCACTGCTGTCAGTCATTCAGCCGTGCTATCCAGGAAAGCATTAGTGGATTGAATAGGTCACACTGCTAGTGTCTCAGAATGGGTGGGAGGCCTGGGGGGGTTGAATTAATCTACCAGGCAGTGTTATTGTCCTTATTTATACACCCAGGCATACACACACACACATACACGCAATATTGGCCATGTAGTCTACACTAGATGCCATAGAAGAACCGGTGTTCTGGGACCCAGTTGGGCTTCCCAAATGGGCCCCATCATTACAGCCCACCTTAACCTCACATGGGTCCCATCCAGGCCCTATATGCAGTGTACCACCCAAATGGGGCCCATGTTTAACCCCTCCTGGTCCCACCACCTATCCATATGTGGGGCCAACATGGAGACCATGGACGAAGCTTTCTGGTTTCCAGTTGGGCTGCCCAAACAGGCCCCACATGGATATGTTAGCTGGGCTGTATCTCAATTCTGGCAGTGGTTCTTTATATTGTGTCAAAATCTAATAATGAATGGGCCAATAGAAATGCTCCAAAATGACTTCCATTATGAAGATTATGAAGGTTCTTTGGGTGATACAATTTTGGAGATACAAGGGTTTCTCCAAAGTGACAGGGACAATTTGTTACTTTTAAAAGGTTCCTCCTCTTGTTAGGCCCATGTAGAACCCTTTTGGCACAGTGCCTATACAGCATGAGCCTCTAGTAGTTGACATTTTCGTGACCCTGAAGGATCATGTGTATGAGCTTTAGAAAGTGGGAAGTGGTTACGCTTTCCTATTCATAGTTCCCTTTATAATATTTCTGGGTCTCTGTGAACTTACGGGTATGGGTGTGTTCTTATTTACTGTAATGAAGCATTAATTAGATAAACTAGGTAATGAATGGGAACTGTAGGCCTAAAGTTACGACCCGGTCTAGGATCAGGCCATAACAGAATGTGAAGAGTGGGAGTGAGAGTGGGCTCTCGCCTTTACCAGACACTGCATGACTGTATGAACCAGTATTTACCAAGACCATTGAAATACACTCCAAGATTTTGTTCTAGCAGCTCTGCTGCAAGCTGCTCAGGCAGCTGGAATAAAATCCTGGGGTGAATTGATTGATTTTCATTGAAAGTTAAGAAGGTTTTTTTACTTCTCCTCCAAAGTTGATGTTTTGAAGATAATGTTTTTGAAGATATAAGGATTTGGGAGATACCAAGTTTTGGAAATACAAGGTTTTTGGAGACAGAAAAATGCTGGGGATACAAGGTATTTGGAGATACATGTTTTGTGGAAATTGAATTTTGAAGAGATTTTGGAGATACAAGGATTTTAAATATACAAGATTTTTGTAGATACAAGGTTTTTGCATATACAGGGTTTTTGGAGATGTAAAGATTTTGGAGATGTAAGGATTTTGGAGATGTAATGTTTTTGGAGATGTAAGGATTTGATAGATGTAAGGATTTGAGAGATGTAAGGATTTTGGAGATGTAAGGTTTTTGGAGATGTAAGGATTTGAGAGATGTAAGGATTTTGGAGATGTAATGTTTTTGGAGATGTAAGGATTTGAGAGATGTAAGGATTTGAGAGATTTAAGGATTTTGGAGATGTAAGGTTTTTGGAGATGTAAGGATTTGAGAGATGTAAGGATTTGAGAGATGTAAGGATTTTGGAGATGTAAGGATTTGGGAGATGTAAGGATTTTGGAGATGTAAGGTTTTGGGAGATGTAAGGATTTGAGAGATATAAGGATTTTGGAGATGTAATGTTTTTGGAGATGTAAGGATTTTGGAGATGTAAGGATTTGGGAGATGTAAGGATTTTGGAGATGTAAGGTTTTTGGAGATGTAAGGATTTGAGAGATGTAAGGATTTGAGAGATGTAAGGATTTTGGAGATGTAAGGATTTTGGAGATGTAAGGATTTTGGAGATGTAAGGATTTTGGAGATGATAGATAGTTACAGTTACAGTGTTTGCCCAGTACTGCATGTATTCCAACAAACCTCTTAACTATCAGCTGTAATTCTTCATTAGAGACTTTCTGTAAAGCTCGTCCAACCGCAGCAGTTATCATTAACACATCTGTGGGCAGAGCATCAGGCTCTCTGTTCTCTGGACCAGGTGGTAACAAAGCTTCTAAAATTATTCATGTGTTTGTATAATAGGGTCTAACCTCACCTCCACACCCTCACAAAGTAATACCATTAAAGCGATACCACAACTTACAATGAGAACACACACACACACACACACACACACTTCCATTTCTGTCTGAGAGATAATCACATGCTACATGCACTCATGCACTCAGGCGTGGATGTGTAGAATTGCCTGTAGGATGCTGAATTTATTACGAGGCTCTCTCTATTCACAGAGATCACTCAGGAAAGGGTCGCATTCATGGGAAAAGGCCTCTTTCATGATTTCCCTGTGCAGCTTCTGCTCCACCATGTGTGTACTGCAAGCCTGCACACACAGGAACTGGTATTAATGCCCAGACTGTGTCCATTATCTGCAGAAGTAGGTGGTAGGTACAGACTGTCCACTTTTGAAGACCTGTCTGTGTGCTGTTCGGGGTCTCGGTTCGGCAGCTCAGGGCTTTGTTGTTTACAGACTGAGGCCTCGGACGTGTTTAAGCTGCCCATGTGTTTCAGTACTGCACAACATTCTAGAGGCGTCACACATGTGCTGATCTTTAATGAGCCGCAGACAGAGAAGAGGACAGAGACAGAAAGAGAGAAAAGTACTCAAGTCAAGTCAAGTCAAGTCAAGTGGGTTTTATTGTCATTTCAGCTACATACAGAGTACACGGTGAAACGAAACAATGTTCCTCCAGGACCATGGTGCAACATAGACAGTGCATACAAGACACAAGTGCAACACAATACAAGTGCAGACAGACAACACAACACAGTACAGACAGAGGATAATAAATAATTAGGGGTAGTGTGCAAATTCTGCAGTGTGTAATAAATATTGAGTTCAGTGAGGTAGTAAAGTTATTAGTGCAAATGCTTGTGCAAAAAAATGCTTCCCCTTTTATCTGGGGTAAATGGATAGAGAGAGAGAGAGAGAGAGTGAGTGAGTGAGTGAGTGTGCATGTAGCAGAAAAGACATCAGTTCAGTCTCTGGAGTTGAGAAGTCTGATGGCTTGGGGGAAGAAGCTGTTGCAGAGTCTGGACGTGTTGGACCGGATGCTGCGGTACTTTCTTCCTGATGGCAGGAGGGAGAACAGTCTGTGTGAAGGGTGGGTGGAGTCATCCACAATGCTGGTTGCTTTGCGGATGCAGCGGGCAGTGTAAATGTCCATGACGGAGGGGAGAGAGACTCAGATGATCCTCTCAGCTGTACTATTACTACTACTGCTACTACCACTACTATTACTACTACTACTACCACTAGTACTACTTCTGCTACTACTACTGCTACTACCACTACTATTACTACTACTACTACCACTAGTACTACTTCTGCTACTACTACTGCTACTACTACTACTATTACTACTACTACTACCACTAGTACTACTTCTGCTACTACCACTACTATTACTACTACTACTACCACCATTACTACTACTACTACTGCTACTACTAATACTATTACTACTACTACTACCACCATTACTACTACTACTACTGCTACTACTAATACTATTACTACTACTACTACCACTAGTACTACTACTGCTACTACTACTGCTACTACTACTACTGCTACTACTACTGCTACTACCACTAATATTACTACTACTACTACCACTACTATTACTACTACTACTACTACCACTATTACTACTACTGCTACTACTACTGCTACTACTACTACTGCTACTACTACTACTACTACCACTACTATTACTACTACTACTACTACCACTATTACTACTACTGCTACTACCACTAATATTACTACTACTACTACTGCTACTACCACTACTATTACTACTACTACCACTATTACTACTACAGCTACTACTACTACCACTAGTACTACTACTGCAACTACCACTACTACTACTACTACTACTACTACTGCTGCTACTACTACTACTATTACTAGTACTATTAAGTGATAAAATAAAAGGTCAGCTTTTTACCACCTAATCTATCGTATTAAATGTGGTGTTTTTGATATCTGTGACCTTTGATCTCAACAAAAATTAATATCTAACATATGTAGATATTTAAATTTGATTGTAAATAACTGATTTAATAAATAGAATGAAATGGCCATTCTATGTTCAGGCAAAGTGTAAATACACAAAACATCACTTTAAATTTATCAGATCATTTTCACTCATCCTGCTAAATCTAGAAGTTGGGTTAAGAAGCGTTCCTCTGCCAAGATTTCGTCTGCAGACGTGTTTAAAGGCCAGCTTAGAGCCATTCAGCCCTCACCATCACTGGAAACACCTTCCATGCTGTGACTCAGCGCATTAACATCTTAAATGGCCTGAGCATGTGGCTACTGTTACAGCTAAGCTAAGTTCAAAGCCTTACTTCCTGCCATGAGTGAAACGGCTTTGTGTTCCAAGAAGTGACCTCACATCTATCTACACGGGATATGTTCAGCCACTGATGAAGTGTCCTGTCCCGACATAGTCTAGCACCCTGACTGCTCTTCCCACCACTGGAGGACTCAACGCTCAACAAGTTGGCCAGAACATTCTGTATTGAGTGTGGCAGCTCAGACCGAACTGCAGACCCAATCCTAGCGTTAAGGTCCAAATTCCACAGAGACACATGACTTAAATAATAATAATAAAATAAATGAATAAAAGAATAATACAAATAATAAAACATAAAAAAAACAATTATTATTATTTTCTCATGTGGCCTCAATATATAATCATGCATATTGTGGCCACAATATATTATCTTGTGATTTCAAATTATCATATTGTGATCTATTATTCTGTGCCCTCAATATATTATCTTGTTGCCTCAATATATTATCTTGTGGCCTTAATATAACATGATGTTGCCTCAATATATTATCTTGTTGCCTCAATATATTATCTTGTGGCCTTAATATAACATCATGTAGCCTCAATATATTATCTTGTTGCCTCAATATATTATCTTGTAGTCTCAGTATATTATCTTGTGGCCTCAATATATTATCTTTGTGGCCTTAATATAACATCCTGAGCCTCAATATATTATCTTGTGGCCTCAATATATTATCTCTTGACCTCAATTTATTATCTTGTGACTTGTGATTTATTATATTGTGAACTCAACATATTATCTTCTAGCCTTCATATATTGTCTTGTGGCCTTAATATATTATCTTGTGTCCTCAATACATTATTTTGCGGCCTCAATATATTATCTTGTGGCCTTAACATATTGTTTTGTGTTCTCAAAATATTATGTTATGGTCTTGATATATTACATAATATTATATTTTGTGGCCACTAGAAAATTAATTTGTGGCCAAAGTATATTATCTTGTGGCCTCACCTTATTGTCACCTTAGGAGCTATGTAGATGTTCTTCTTATTTTTAGGTGATAATATGTCCACTTTCACGGGTCAAGAATTACAGGAACAGCTGTTCATACATATTTAACATACTTCTTACATTGATGTTCACTCGGTCGATAATTAGACGAACAATGCAAGCACAAATCTCATGGCCACACACACACACACACACACACACACACACACACAGCTGCATCAAATATTCCACATTTTGCATCGTTCTAAATAAGCGCTGCGGTACAAGTATCCTCTGGAGTGTTCCTCTCCTTTGGAGGACAGTGCTGTGTGAACATTTTTGTGTGAACGTGGGGTAACAGCAGGAGCAGTTCTCTGACCGATGGGGAGTATGACCTCCGCTCAGTGTTGGTCAGTGCTAAAGCAAACAGTGTCCTGAAAGGCCCACTCGTATTTTTAGCATGTGACTGCTTTTTACATAACTCTGAGTAATTATAGCCCATTGATCACAGCTCAGCCATGACCAACTGGTCTGGGAGATCTGGGAAAAAAGAAGAATGACACACGGTGACACTGTGATGTTATGACTTTCACTTCAGATTTAGACTATTAAGCAGATAGCCTGTATTGACAGGTCACTTAAGTCTGTGTCCAGTCTCATGTCTTAGTTAGGTCTCCAATCTTTGATACATGAAGAAATGTCTCTCAAAAGTGAAGCCACCACGGGTCTAGCGCTTCTGCTGGCTGGTTGCAATGTGATGTATGACTTAGTTTAGCTCCACTCATCCTCATATCAATTATTATTATTCAATAACAGAACTCCGCCCATTTTCCCATCTCATTTTCCTCCTCTAAACTCAAAGTCTTTCCATCTCCATTGTCTCCAGACTATAGCAGTTAGTTCTCAGATTGTCAGCCTTGGCTGAAGGAGGTCGGTCGTCTGCTTTTACTGTTGGAGCACTGTTCCACTTACCGGACAAACTGGGAGTCCAGAGGGAAATCTGCTCTGCTTCTGCACTGGAAGCTCAGTGAAGACGGTCTGAGACACTCAGGCTTGGTCTGGGAGAAGGGGATGGGTCTACCAAATGAGTGGGCGAGTCAGGCTCCGCCTCTGGTCTCTACTAAGCAGACTCCGGTTGTAGATTTGACAACATGGCGGACAGTCTGGGCTACATGTCCAGACGTTTGTGGACACCCTTTCTAATGAATGCATTCAGCTTCTTTAAATTGCACCCATTGTTGTCACAGATGTGACTCTCTGGAGCAGATGGTAAACATGATCCTAATGGCACCATGCTGCCTAATGCCAGGCGTGGGCTAGAGGGGTATAAATAGAGCCCCCCAGCATTGAGCTGTGGAGAAGTGGAAGAACTGTTCTCTGGAATGATGGATGGTGGCGCTCCATCCAGTACTTTTGGGATGAGTTGGGAAGTTAAGGTGGGGTAGTGATCATCATCCAACATCCTGACCTTATTAACTCAGCTCTTGTCGCTGAATGCAGTCATGTCCTCACAGCAATGCTGCTCCAAAATCTAGTAGAAATCCTTCTTCTTCCCTGGACAGTAGAGACAGTTACTTAAAAAACCCAAGATATTGCTAATATTGAAGGTTTTGGCTACAGTACTGACAGGTCTGGGATTTACTGGGAAAATATTGATTGTTCTGGTTCTGGTGTTTGGTAACAGTTGCGTATCACCTTTAGCTGGAGGTGCCATGCAGCCAGATCCACCAGCTGGCCAGGGAAGGGAAGTCATTAGCACTCGGTTCACCAAGCACACAGTGTGCCAATGACGGTGCATGTGCTCATTTCAAAGGAAGTGTGTGTGTGTGTGTGTGAGTCAGAGCAATGCTGATTCGTTCCTTCTGCTGAAATAGGCTATGAGAAAAACACCATGTATTAGGAATACTGATACAGTACCTGTACTATATATGATAATAGAGATGGGGAGGCGGGGCTACTGAATTCATATTTGCTTCGGCCAAGGATCAGCAAAGTCACCTCCCCTTTGCTCCGCCCATAAATGCATCTTACATAGCAGCTGATGCATAACTCAGTGTTTGCCGATATTAGGGATGCACTGATCCGATACTAGGAACGGATTTCGGTCTGATATTAACAAAATTAGCTGGATAGTTAGTCCGATCGTATGTAGGACCGATCCTCGATTCACGAAACCCAATTCTCACACCGCCGGTATTCTAGGCTTCATAACCCAGGATCAGAGTAACCTACAGACATCATACACACATCATAGCAAACAGCAGGACTCCCCCTATCTCTAACCCTCGATCCATCATCAGCTATCAGCGAGTTATCCAGCTCAGCTTCCATATAAAGAGAACCGAGAAGGGAGGGGCTGCTCGCTCCTCTTTAGTCTCACAGACTTCCAATTTCAGAATAAAAGTCCTGAGCTCAGACAGCACTAAGTCGAGGTCCAGCAAGTTATTAATATTAGTGTCCAATAATCAGAAATTGGGTTAATTAATATCTGTATTTGTTATAGTTTGTTTTATAAAATTAGTAAAGTAATGATTACGTCAATTCTGATGCCTTAAGTCTCTCCCAGATGGTGAGGTATACGGTTTATTAATTCAACAATGGTATCAGATCGGTATCGGGTATCGGCCGATACGCAAAGTTCATATATCGGTTTCTGTATCGGAACAGAAAAAGATCGGTGCATCCCTAGTCAATGTTTGGAGATTTCTTATCCTATGGGAAAATGCTTTGCTAATTATCTACAACAACAATTAGACCATTAGGCTCCGTTACGGCGGCCCGTAGATGACCACAGCCTATAAAAGGAAAAGCCACACGTGAATAGAGATAGATACAGTAATATCTAATGAAAATATATCAAAAGACTCAGATGTCTGGGGCAAAGAAGGATCACCACTTCTGATCTGAGGTCATTTAGGGTCTTCAGGTTCTACAACAGAGACCATAGAGAACAGAGAAACACAGCCTCTCCACTCCTATGTGGTGTTGGATGTGCAAAGCATTCAGATGTGGCCTATAGGGAGGGGAACAGAGCATCTTCTGCATTCAGACAGTGAGCAATTTTACAGGAAAGGCCTGTTTACACTTGCGTTTTGTATCCGGATAGAATCCGCTTGCACTTTGACTGAGACCGCTCACTGGGGTCTTAGGTTTTCATGTCTTAGGTTGTTGATTTCTGGCCTTTTTACTGATTACTGGTTGAAAAAAAGCATGAATTCACACGCGAGAGAGGCTGAGGAGATATAGAAATAGAGAGAGCAAGAGGAAGGGGGCTACTAATTATCCCTCATATTAATGTTATTCTTCCTTGCCTGACTAAATCCAATCACAGAAACCGCATTCTGTTTACACTTGTAGTAAATGCGTGAGACGAGATCCTTTTCTGACCACCTCCCAGTGTGGTCCGAGCGATCCGATCGCAATCCGATCACTCTGCATCTTGGGGGTGTTCACGCCTGGCTTTTTTTTTTATGCGGTCGAGTGAAATGTTGGGTGTCAACAGGCTCACGAGGCCTCGTGAAGAAGATCTGGTTGACCCCACTGTCGCTCTGTTATGCAGACAAATGCTCATTTGAATACATTTATGGTATTCAGCTGACACTCTTATCCAGAGTGACTTACAAGGTGACTCGTATTACAGAGGTGGGCCAATGTAGTGTTAGGAGTCTTGCCCAAGGACTCTTGTTGGTGTAGCCTAGAACCCCAGTCTCCCACATGGTGTGGTAGCTCACTGGCAGGTAGTGGTGTTATCTGTTGCGCCAGACCAGCCACTTCGAATATTTACGAAAGTACCAAAGAGGTGAGCCTAGAAATTACAGATGATTAATCGCAAACCAGAATTCTGCCTCCAATTTCTGTCATACGAACATCTGTAAAGAATAAAGAAATCCCAGTGGCGTTTGCTTTTCATACTGAAAGAGAGGCCAGTTATGCTTTGGGTTTGTGAAGCTGGCATAAATGCACTTATTGATGTCTTGAACACCAAAGGCCGGCTCAGAACAACAGTTTTTTTGAATAATTTCAGTTCAGCCAGATCCAACTTGTCAAGGGCAAAAACAAGACTGTTAAGGAGTGTTTTGCACAGTATGTTCCCATTGAAGTCTCTACTGAAGATTCGCTCAGTGAGGGAACATCACATCACTAAAAACTGAGATTCTTTTACGATCTGAAGATGTTCTTCAGGATGTTTGGACTGATCCTGTATCAGGCTGCCTTAGAGATAGCCTGGCCTCTGGGGTATAGGGAAAAAACACATAGATACTTTGCGTGTTTGCTAGGGGTTGCTATCGACTGTCGACTTTTCGTAAGGAGGAAAATACCAAAGGTGTCAAAAGTATTCCCATTCACTCCCCAGGTAGAAGTGAATGGAGATACTAGGTTTTAAAAGACTTCTATAGAAGCTGAAGTATCAACTGAAGCTTTTTACTCCAGTAAAAGTATAAAAGTACTGGTTTCAGAACGACTTCAAGTAGAAAAGTAAAAGTAATGGAAGGAAAACAAAGGCTGAAAGCTTAGGCCGCGCCACAGGGGTCTATATTGCACTGCCCCCCCCCCTCCCCTCCCCAAAACCCATTTCTCTAAAAGTCATAATGAGGAGAATGATCTATTAAAATGTTGATGTTAAAAATGTTGGGCTGCACTAGGCTCCTGTTTCAGCTGCAGATCTGCCCATTGAAAATGAAGCATTTCAGTAATATCAGCTCTATTAAAGGAGCGTCTCTGTGCTCTACTGAGCGTCAACATGAGCTTCATGGAGGAAAATATGAGGAGTCGTTTTCTAGAAGTTCTGTAAAGCTGCAGAAAGTCAGACTTCAGAGGCGTGTGATCAATAAGCTTTACTGGATGGTAAATGTGGGGCTCAGTCGGGACATTTCACTGCAGCTCTCCTGAGTCTCTGCCACGGACACAGTCTTCATACTAGACTACAGACGTCTGCTGTGTCTCACTTTCTGGATGGCGGATTTATCTGGAGAGGGTTTTATTTAAAACCTAATCAATCCACGGTAGTCTGGAAATACTTTGGAGAGGAGTCCAGTTCTATGGTCTTCTGCACAGCATGTAAAGATACGCTTCACTACAATAGAAACACTTCAGCAACGACCATCTCACAATGTAGCATCCATCCAAAGCTGCTAATCGCTAAGTCGCACTTAAGACCTGGAAACAGGCAGTCTAGCATCACTGAGTTTTGAAGATACTGGACCGCCATCTGCTGCTCCCAGAGTACCTTCACCCTGCAGTACACTGCTCTGAAAGTGAGAATTTAGCCAGAGAAGAAAGATCATTCACTACCGATCTAATAAAAGCGTAGCCTAAGAGGCACTGAAGGTCTGAAGGCGGGAGTTTAATGTAGATTCTGTGTTAAAAATGTTTTCCAGAGTTTCTTTCTGCTTTTGCTGTTGAAATTACGACTAGTAAACATGGCTAGTGGTGCAACCTCTAGTGTATAAACCAGTCCTGCAGACATTAAACCACTTCATAGGTCAAGCACTGACCAACTGCTGAGAGCAGGATTTCAAGCCCTGGGATCCCTGATTAAAGACCTTGAAGAGCTTGAGGAGAGTGGCCTTACTTTTACTAATGAACAAGTTGGAAGGGAACCTTGTGCCATAGCTCAGGTTGATGTAGGTATGCATAATAACAATGGAGGATTCATAAAGAATTCATACTGGAGTGTTAACAGAGCAGCATTTCCACCTTTTTTTAAAGTCTGTAAGCGAATGTTGGAGAGCTCACACTAAGTTCCAGAGGTGTCAGATTTGACTCCATGGTTATTAAGCTCAGTTATTTTCATGGGTGTCAGCCAGGGTTGCCTCCGTGTCTTGGCTACGACCTTTTTTACAGGGGTTGTGTCATCTGATCTGGCTTTATACATCAATCATCTTGGGAATCAACAGTGGGCAAGCTATTTACATATCTGGAAGTGAATCACTGCATAAATCATTGGAAGTACTTGAGTAACGATGGGATAAACAAACCCAGAAGGGTGACTGGCCTTGCGGGACAAACTGGTGTTTTCTTAGGGTGTTGCCTGTCTAGGTCGGTGATAAAGTCAGGGATGCAAATGATTACATAGGGAGGTCGGCCTTACAACTGAGAGAAATAGTAGAGCTTGTCGGATATGTATCAGATATTTTCATTGGGCAGGTAGCCCAAGTTCTAATCAATGGGTATTTGCATTCTCAATAGCAATCCCAAGCAACATCACATTGGTCTTTACCCTGAGCTGATCAATCCTCTCATCCAACTCTGGACACTAAGATTTGAGAGACTTGAACTTTAGCGGTAGGTATGGTGTAACAGATAACACCACTACCTGCCAGTGAGCTACCAGACCATGTGGTAGACTGGGGTTCGATTCCCGATCTGGGTGACTATGCTGCACCAATAAGTGTCCTGGGGCAAGACTCCTAACACTGCATTGGCCCACCGTTGTAATACGAGTAACCTTGTAAGTCGCTCTGGAGAAGAGCATCAGCTAAATGCTGTAAATGTAAATGTTTGGGGAAGCCTTGGGACATCAGCTGTCCCAGCCTTTTCTTTAAGCACAACCTCTTTTTTTTTTACACCACTGTGACGATGAGATTGGGCGGTCAGTTTCATATCTAAACACCGAAATCTGAAATAGACCATTAAGTTGTGGTGAAAGCCATCAGATATGAAAAGAACGTTTGTTTTGACAGGCGGTGAAGATGAAGAAGGGCTCGCAGTTGGAAGGACTAAAGTAGCTCTTTTATGGGATTTTATTGGAAGATTTTATTACAGAGAAGCATCAGGCTGTGGTGCGGGTGATTAGGGGTGGGTGATATCCTTTAAACCGCCTGAGAAAATCTACCATGGCGTTAACCATGAGGACTGGGTGAATTTCTGTCCCTTTTCTGATATGATGTGGCACATCCTTAGAAATTCTTCACCATTTCTCCCTGTCCTGAAAGACGAAGCCCAGCTTCAGCTGATGTTAAAACTCTAGAGCTGTGGTGTCTGATGTAAAGAAGACTTTAGACGAATACAACACGAAGATATTGGGCAACTTTTACCAGTAATTAAACTCTGGAGGCCTTCAAATTAGCCAGTGTGGCTAATTAGCCAGCTCAGTATGGCTATCATTAGGCTGGACAGTGGTTATTGGCCTTCCTGGTATCATGCCTGAGAAGTAAGCATGCTACTAAAAGGCCATACTCGCTAAACGTATGTCTTTGATGTCCTTTATGAAGACACTGATCTTTAGGACACTCCATAAATGCTGTATTTGTGATTGAATTGTTTGTGTAATCCCATTTTTTGCAACTGTTAATATAAAATATATCATTTATATATCATTTGAACGGGACTTCAGTAAGCAGGTTTTCCAAAGAACTTAGATTTTTGTTTTTTTGAGGGGGGGGGGGGTGATTATAGATTTCCTTATTCCATTCACATGCACTTATGTGCCTACTAGATATTGCACATCTGGATTTGTACTATTGGCAGATTGTTCAATCCCTTTAGTAGGTCTCACTGAGGTTGGGATGCCTGTCCCATCACCTCCCTACAAATAGAAATAATACTTTTAAGTCCTGTGCTGTGATCCTGTGTGTCACTTAGGTTTATGGTCTACATACTTTTGACCAATGATATGCTAGGAGATCTGAGTGGCTCAGAAGTCTCAGCATTGCTACCACTATGATAGCCTGGGGTTGAGGTTGAGGTTGAGTTCAAATCCTGAGCCATTCAGCTTTGCCATCAGCAGCTGGAGTCAGGGAGAGCACAATTGCCATGCTCTCTCTGGGTGGATAGATGGCGCTCACTCTCCTCATCACTGTAACCACATTGTTCGGTACTGGTATCTGTTAGCTGGTGTGGTGGAGCTAGGGACCCGGCACTTGAAAAAGAGGCGGTGCCTGGCTTTGCATGTATCGGAGAAGTCAGGGTTAATTGGTCGAACCAGATTGGAAGAAAAAGTGAAAAATTAAAAAACAAAACGATATTTTATATTTTATTCGATTTGGAAGAAGCTACATTATAATACATAGTATAATCTGGACAATAAATGTTACAGTAAAGAACCAGAAACCCTGCTGTATTTCAGTATTTCAGGGTATTTATTAAAATTAAGATATTTTTTAACAGTATAAATTATCGACTGGGGTGATTTCAGTCAGAGAGGGCTCTGTGATGCCTTCTGTTCATAATACTCCATTTATATGGATGTCTGCACTCGCCATAAAGTGTACTTTTTCCTCCACCAATTTTCCAATCACTGCCTCCCCTAGGTTTCAGTTCAGTTAAGAAGGAGAAAATGGCATTGACTTTGCATTCTCAGGTGATTAGGTGAAGACACAGATTGCAGTGTCAAGACGAAAGCGCCATCACAGAGACCCAATTGTTTTTCCAGTATATCGACTGCTCTGACACTGGGTTCACAAGCACCTTTCCCAGCACTAGTGAATATCCAAATGAGAATCTACTGCATGTGATGAAGCCTGATGTTCTGGGGTCGAAGGTGCTCTGTCGCATTTGATCACTGAGAAGATCAGACCGTCAGGGGGACGCAATTTTCCCTCTGTGCTCCCCCTTGTCATGCCCATCAAATGAAAGGCATCCAATCAGGCTGGACTGGGCCAGCCCTGTCCTGCCACCTCCGTCTGTGCTGGAATGGAGGTCCAAAGTGAAATTAATTCAGTTCGTCCCCCCCAAGGGCTTTGCCTACCCACCGTACGAGGCGCTGGCTGTAACCTTGGTAACCCGGCTGCTGCCGCTACTGCTGCTGCTGTCTTTTTTCCCCCTCCCGAAACGCAGGGAAGATTGACCTGCCAGCCTTTATCTGAGAACTAATTTTCTTTATGCAGCCTCTTCAAACTATCATGGCGTCAATTTGGCCAATTATGAGAGAAACACATTGGAATGGAGGACATTAGCGTGAGGTATAGCCGTGGAACTGAGGCAGAGGGGGGGTGTGAAGGAGAAAAGGACAAAAGCCGGTCTCGGACTCATCGACTGACATCAGTCTGCTTCAAGACGGAGTTGCAGACGGATTGGCATTAGAAAGGAAAGAGTGTGACTATCAGATGTTTGTGTGCTGGCGTCTGGCAGGCTCAGTGCGAGCCATTGAAAAGTCACTGAATCAATACCTCCTTCGTCTGGATTAATTCACAATACAAAGGCCTGTAGAGCTTCACCTACAGCTTCACCTACAGCCACACCACCCTTAGTTCCTAAGTGTTCCTCAGTGTAGGCCAGAGCAGGGCACAACTTTAAAATTGTAGGGTTTGCTAAATAATTTGCATTTATTTAGCATATTACAAGCCTATTTACAACCCTGTTATTTTGCCTCATAATGAAACATTGCAAAGCTCTGCTGTCATTGGCTGGTTTTCGGCACTGCAGCGGCTCACGGAAGCCATATATTATAACATAGTCTTTACACTGTAATAAAAACACTGTAATTATTCCTGAGTCTTACCCCATAGCTCTGCTGTTCTCTTGCTGTGTCCTCTGAGCAAGCTGAGTACATAGTAGCTGGTTAGCTTTTAGCCTTGCCCCCACTCTCGCTTCCCCGAGCTTGTCTTTCTTCGGTTTAACCATGGTAGTCCAGCTGGTTTTGAGGGAGTGGACGACGAAGAGAGGAGATGGTAAAAGGCTGTGGTGGTGAAATGGTGCTGGAACCGTGGTCCAGCCCCCTATAGCAGTAGTCTGGGCTCCGCCCTAACACCACACACCTGGAGCTGGTTAAGGCAACGTGCTCCTGGTTGGTGCTTAAAGGGCCTCTGTTAGCCCACACAAAGGCTGAGCTGGTGGAGGGTGGACAAGCTTTTAGCTTTTAGCCTAGTCCAGATTCTGTGAAGCGCCCAGTTTGAGCCCTTCTGCATTCACTGGCACAAGAAAAGCCATGATCATTAAGGCCTTGTTCCCATAGCAACCTGTATTCCCATTTGAGTCTGGAGGCCATGAGCTGCTCTCCAGTATCAGCAACACTTCGCCAGCTTTGAGTAGGCTTTCACATTCCCTCGTGGGCGGGGTTTATGTGAATTGTGGGGGTGTCAATATAACTAGTCAAGACTGTGATGTAACAGTTTTGGGGTTTGGGGATTGGCCTGTTTTCCAGCTCTGCTGTGGTTATGCCGGATGTTACTTATGTTCAGATATATTCCCACATGCATTACATACAAGATCCACACAGCTCTGAGATAAACAATCTTGGAAAATGCACACCAATTGCTGTCAAACTTTGCAGATGCATAATTGTGCCCCGCTGTCCCGACAGGGATGAAGAGGAGGGACTACTGTTATGCAGACTGCCCCCCTCTTATTATGCGATTGAAATTGCACAGTGGCTGAGGTACTTGCTGGTAAATAAACCTGTTGTGCTGCTCTCAGTGTCTGGTCCTTGAAAGCAGTAGTCAAAACATGTCTCGTCCACTTCTAGTCTGAAGAGTATCGACGCTTCTTGGACGTGAGGCAGAATTCACACGGCTCTGTCTGCCTGAGATGAATGCAGTTTGGAGAGGCATTAGGTCAGAGAGCTCATAATGATGGGTGACTGCTGCAGAACTGTAATAAATGAGCAGATTATAGGGGTCCAAGCACTATTTTTTTTGTGTGTGTGTAGCAGACAGTAGAGAAGTTTAGCAGTGGTCCTTGCATAGCTCATATACCCCTGCATAATGCAGACCTGCTTAATTAACTGGGTCAATTAGATCAATAGTTTGATTGAAAATGTCCATTCTAGAGAAACCTACTAAAACCACAGATCTAAACCATTTAAAGTATCTAAAACATAGTTATTATCATTACTATATAAAACAGTACACCATAACAATAAGCAATAATGAATAAGCAGGTGTCCAAATACTTTTGTCTATATAGTGTAACTGTATATTTCCACAGTTTCTTCCAAATTCAAGGGGATTAGAAAGAGCTGATACTGCTTTTGTTGGAGTAACTGTCTCTACTGTTTCAACTAGATTTTGGAGCAACATTGCTGTGAGGATTTGATTGCATTCAGCAACAAAAGCGTTAGTGAAGTCAGGATCACCACCCCATCTCATCATCCCCAACTCATCCCACAAGTACTGGATGGAGCACCAACCATCACCATCATCCCAGAAAACATAGCTCCACTGCTCCACAGCTCAATGATGGGGGGCTTTATACCCCTCTATAGCCCACGCCTGACATTAGGCAGCATAGCAATAGGTTCATGTTTATTCATCTGCTCCTGCAGAGAGTCCTATTCTATTGGCAGTTCTTCTCTACAGGGACTAGACAAGCAATGTGTGTGTGTGTGTGTGTGTGAATTTGCATCTGTGTCAGCAGTGGATGCAACTTAACCATGGCTGAGTGCATTCATTAGAAGGGGTGTCCACAAACATTTGGACATTTAGTGTATGTTGCTTCACAAGGCCAATTAGCCCCCACACTAAAACAATAAAGGGGAAAAGTTGGACTGTGGAGAGTGTCCTTGACTCTACCAAAAGAAAACGAGCATCACATCAGGTTGGTCAAGGTGTCGCAACCAGAGAGGAGCCCGTCCACCTTCCTGTCCATGAGACCTTTGAGTGAGATACTCGCGGCACTCCTGGCTTTGGTACCTATATTGCAGCAGTGTTTACATGTCTGCCACACATGCACAGCACTCCAGGGTAACATTCAGCTGGTCTCCTGAACTTTACAGCCTGGCTTGTTGATTTATCATGATGAGATCACCATCGATATTGTTACTTGAGAAAACAGCCATCAACTTTTATCTAATCTTGTAAGGAAACTTCTTATCAGAACAGCGTGACTGGACTTTGTTCAGGCAAACAAAACCCAGCGCTGAAAAGTAGTTGCCTGAAGATTTGGGTAAGAGATTTGAAGAGGCCACACACTCTCAGTCAAAAAAGGTGGTTTATGGAACAGAAAAATGCTTCTCTGACTGGACCGGCAGTGAAAGCCTGTTAGGTGGTAAATGGGTCTATTCAGTCTGGAGACTGAACACGAATACAGTTTTACTGAATTGTGTTACCTGCAAATGTCATAATTTAAAAAATCTGTAAAATCCTGCATAGATGATCTGGTGTGAGCTTTTCAGTGTAAGATATCCAGCGTCCAGTAAACTGGACATTTAGAATTAAGGGCATGAGATCTACAAGATTATTACTACAAATAATAGCAGCAGAGCATTGTACTGTTTTCTATGGTTCTTACATTAATAATGAAAAATAAAAAACAAATTATATATGTATATAGTTTGGGCAAAGCAAAGCATTGTACATTTTCATTTTCTCTATATTTTCGATACCATTTTCTACTGTTCTTACATTAATAAAAACATTATTTGGGCACAGCAAAGCAGTTCTTACATTAATAATAAAATAAATAAATACAAATTATATATATATATATATATATATATATATATATATATATATATATAGTTTGGGCAAAGCATTGTATCTTTTCAATGTTTTCTACTGCTTAACCTTACATTAATCTTACAAAAAAAAAAAAAAAAAAAAATATATATATATATATATATATATAAAATTATTATTATTATTATTATTATTATTATTATTATTATATTATATATATCCACACACATTATATATATCCACACACACATATATATATATATATATATATATATATAAACTCATATAAAGTTTGGACAGATCTGGTTGAATGTGTGTGGATCCCCGTCTTTTGAATCTAAATATCTGATATCTGATACTGCGGAGACCAATAAAGAGAACACTGGGGACACACAAATATCCATCACATTTAGGATGTCGTAGCTGAGGGGGTTTACAGTAGGCCTAAGTCAATTGCAATTTGGCTTTTAATTGCAAATGTCATCATTTAAAAAATCATTAAAATCCTGCATTGATGATCCGGTGTGAGATATCCAGCATCCAGTAAACTGGGTGCCAGTTTACTGACGGATGGTCAGTAACCAGATGGTCCGGCAGACATGAGACAGACATGAGAAGGTAAGTACATAAGTATGAAATCAGTCAAAAATCGTAAGCATTACCGAACCATATTAGGATACATTTAGCCCAAATCTTCAGCCAGCTGGACATAAATGTTTTCCTCAATTATTTTAAATTTGCAAAACTTTCCAGTGTTGATATCATTCATTTTTGCAACAATAAACATTTAAAAAGATGTGTGTATTAAGGTATTTTCACTTATTTTTGTGGGGTAATAAAAAAAATTGTGTGTCAGGTGTCAATCGTTGAATAGACTTTTTTTGAACATGCTAATTAAAAAATGACCGGAATGTCCTAATGACCAACCAATAGAAATGCAGAGTTGTGGAGTAACGTTCAAAACTAGTGTGATGATGTAAATCTTGCTGGTGAGTTAAAAAAAAGGACTAAGAAAAGGAGGTTAAAAAAAAAACTGAACTAGAAAATGAACCACTGCCTAATTCAAAGTCAAAATAAAAAAGTCATGCTGCCATATAGAACCAAAAGAACCCCTGAAGAACCCATTTTAAGTATATAGCCCATTTTTACGTGCCTTTTTTCCAGACTGTAAAAACATACAAGTCATAATTTCAGCTTCTTGTTGCTCTGCACTCCAAAAAATAAAGGTGCTGCAAAAGGTTCTTTGAGCGATGGCATAGAAGAACCACCTATGGTTCCATGAAGAACCTTATTGCAATAGAGATGTGACCTTTTAAACTGATAAAGAACCTTTACATCAAGACCATGAATGTTTTTACAGGGTCTTTCACAGGTTCTTCACACTCACTAATATGGTTCTTTATGAAACTATGGTGAAGAAACGTGGTTCTTCTATGGCATCGCTCAAAGAACCATTTGTAGCACCTTTCTTTTTAAGAGTGTGCCCAGTCTTGTCACATTAAAAAGGCCCGAAGTTCCCCAAGTTCAACATGCACAAACTTAATGGAAGACACAACCTTGGAGTCAATTGCCAACGCACCATTCAACATTAGCTAAACACATACCTTTAGCACAGCCAACCTGAGACATCTGTTTAATTATAGAATTAATTAGCCTTGTACCTCAGCACACTTCAGGAGAACAACATCGGCACATACCCTAATTAACACTGGGCCACTGCATTTTAAAAAGGCTCAGCCAAGTCACCTGCTAAAGATCCTCTTCTCTTACTCGTACAGGTGACTGTGCACTCACTGAGCACTTTATTAGGCCACTAGCTAAGCTAGGTAACACCGGCTATGTCCTCCCTTTGCTCTCAAAACAGCCCATGGCCTTCAGCTTTTTTAAAGTTCTACCACATCCCCAATGTGTTCTTTTGGGTTCAGATCTGGTGCCTGGGAAGGCCACCTAAGAACTCTGAACTGTGACGTGGTGCATCATCATCCTGGGTGGAAGTAGCCGTTAGAAGATGAGTCAACTGTGGTCATGAAGATATGCAGATGGTCAGCAGCAATACTTAAACAGGATATGGCCTTCAAGCAATGGTGGATTGATTGGTTAGGAGGTCCAAAGTGTGCCAGGAAAACATTCCCCACACCATCACACCATCACCTACACCAGCCTGGACTGTTCACAGTCCTTGGATTCATGTTGGCCCCACATTCTGACACCACCATCTGTGAACCTCAGCAGAAATGCAGACTCTCATCAGACCAGGCCGTATTTCTCCAGTCTTCAACTGTCCAGTGTTGGTGAGTCTGTGCTGAGCCACTCAGCCTTCTGGTCTTCTGGGCAGACAGAACTTTTAGGGGTTCTTCTTGAAGGTTCCTCAAAGCATCTTAAGAGCTTCCTCCACAGTTTGCTTTTCACAATGTGGAACCCAATGTGGTCGGCTGCTGTTGTAGCCCATCCACCCTCCGCAAAGTTGGACAGATATTTCCATCTGCAGAAATGACATCACTAGAGAAAGTTCAACCAGGAGACTCGAGTGCAGCATCACTGTCCTTCAGCCAATCACCACCCACCACCTGTGTTACCTGTAGAACTCTAGTTACACGCTTTTTGCTGCTTTCAGAAGTGAAGTCCACCACTGCCACCAGTTTGGTCCCGATGGATGCCCGGGGTAGGCTCCGCCCCCTGCCTCAAGGAGTCCTGATGGTGCAGGACCTGGGCTGAAGACAGGGCCTATGACATTTTACTGCCCTCATGTCTCCACAGTCTTCTGGTAGAACTGCTGCTCACTGCTGGATGTTTTGGGTTTTTTTTTGCACCATACTGAGTAACTCCAGAGGCCTCAAAATCCCAGAAGATCAGGAGTTCTAGAAATACTCAAACCAGTAACTTTAATTCTCTCCCATTTTGATGCATGATGTGAACATGGAACCTGCAACTGCATTACCCTATGCATTATAGTGCTGGCACGTGATTGGCTGATAAGATAATTAGATAATTGCTTGAATGAGTAAGTGTATGAGTCCTCCTAATGAAGTGCTCAGTGACTGTAGATTGGGTTTCACAGTAGGACTAATCATGTGCTGTATTTCCTAATTCAGAGCTTTGTGGCTGTTCGGGTATACCGGCAGATCTTGCTGTAAGACCCTCCAGGCTTCACCTGAAGGCTGAGACACATGAGAGGTCTGAGAGAGGGGTGTCTGCCTAGTCAGAGAAGCCAGGCCCAAAATAAGCCACGGCTTTCCCTCCAACCAAGCAGGCCAATTTTATAACTCGTCAAAATGTTCCATTACTGGAAATGCCAGCCAGCCTTGGGGAGACCTCTGGGTAAGCTCGGAAACATCCTACATGGCTGTGCTACCAAAGCTTGACCAGCGCTACGGGCTCGCGAACTGGGTCCAGGCCTGGGTGGGCTGTGCAGCTCTTGTAGCCGTTCCTGAATGGGCTGCTAATGCTCATGTGTATAACTCGTTATTTGGTGCTAGATAAGTTTGCAGAACGCTTCTTTTGCTGACAGGGCAAATAGTTCTTGTGCTTGAAATGTCTGGAGTCTAGACGTAAATGGCTATAGTGTAATCAAGCTAATCAAGCTTAGCACAGTGTGCTGTTGTGCTAATTTAGCATTGCTTAAATGGCGAATCCATGTGGTAGGATTCCAAATATAGTACATCTGGTGTAAATTAAAACAAACTATAACTATATTTTCTTGGATCTAACACATATCTACTGTCTAATGGCTTAAATGAACACACACTATATGGACAAAAGTATTGGGACACCAACTTATTCAGTGTTTCTTCTGAAATCAAGGGTATAAAAAGAGTTTCTCCTGCTTCTGTTGGAGTAACTGGTTCTACTGTCCAGAAAGGAGGGTTTCTACTAGATTTTGGAGCAGCATTGCTGTGAGGATTTGACTGCATTCAGCGACAAGAGCAGTAGTGAGGTCAGGATGTTGGATGATGATCACCACCCAGCTCATCCCCAACTCCCCAATTCATCCCAAAAGCACTGAATGGAGCTCCACCAGCCATCATTCCGGAGAAAACAGTTCTTCCACTGCTCCACAGCTCAAGTATGCTGGGGGGCTTTATATATATACCCCTCTAGCCCACGCCTGGCATGAGTGTGCATGCTTTCGGTGTATGCTCTTGTTTTGCTATTTAGGATATTAATTTCAACGAAAAAAATCCACATTAGCACCGCCTGCCTGATATTGAGTAGGTCCCCCTTGTGCCACCACAACAGATCTGATCATTTGAGGCATGGACTCCACAAGACCTCTGAAGGTGTCCTGCTGTGAGGCCTCCATGGATCACATCTGTGATCTATTGTGGCCATGAACCTGTCGTGGGTTCACTGGTTGTCCTTCCTTAAACCACTTTTGGTAAGTTTTATCCAATGCATACCAGGAACACCCCACAAGACCTGCTCCTGATGTTTTGGTGGAGATGTTCTGATGACCCAGTCATTGTCTAGAACCTCACAGTTTGGTTCTTCTTCTCAAAGTGTCTCAGATTCTTATGCTCGTCCATTTCACCTGCTTTTAACACCAACATCACTGTTCACCTGCTGCCTGATATGTAGATCCACCTCTTGATAGATGAAGATCCCACTATAACTGACAACCTGCTAATTGGTGCATGCTACATTAATAAATAGGGGTTTGTATGTCAGTAATAATATGAACAGGTAAACAGGGTGTGGCTTTATGTACTGAACTGTGTGAGGTCAGTCATCTTTATCTCGCACCTGCTCCTTTGTTCCTTGTTTCAGTTGATCAACACATCACTGTTCAGCCACCATGTTCCTGCTCAGTAATAAAGTCATGTAGACCTGCAGCCTTACTGTCTGTATGCAAAGCTGTGTCTACTTCTGTGTTTACTGATCTCGGTTTATACCCTAGTTTGTATTCCCGTGCAGACTGAGGTCTTTAAGAACTTCTGTCTGCTTCCACATCTTCTCTGTAAGTAACATCTGATTAAACGTTAGTCTCTTCTCGCTCCCCTCATTTTACTGCTCATACATCACCATTTACATAATGCTCTGCTATCTTCAGTTAAGGTAGATAAGGTATGATGTTTTGCAGTGGAGCACAGACGAAGCCATCTATGAAGTCAAGCACAGTGACTGTAATCACCTAGCACACCCAAAGCCTGTCCAAACAAGGCTAGCAGAGCATGCCACAATACAGCATTCACCTTTAAAGCCTGAGTTTCCTCATACTGTGCAATAAAAAAACATCCAGTGAGCAGCGGTTCTTATCAACAACCGTCTTGTTAAGAATGGTCGGACTGTTTGGTGCTTACAGAAAGGCTACTGTAGCTCAAAAATATCTCAAAGTGCTCAACAACACTGAGTTCCAACCATCGAGTTCCACCTCCATCTGCCAAGACCAGAAGGCTGAGGCTGCAGTGGCTCAGCCCAGGCTCACCAACACTGGCCAGTTGAAGACTGGAGAAATATGGCCTGTTCTGCTGAAGCTGGATTGCTGCAGAGGTTTACAGATGGTGGGGTCAGAATTTGGCACCAACAGCATGAATCCATGGGCTGGTGCTGGTGGAGGTGGTGGTGTAAAGGTGTGGGCAATGTTTTCTTGGCACTTTTGGACCTCTTAATACCAATGTATCATGGATGGCTTGAAGGCCACAGCCTGTTTAAGTATTGCTGCTGACCATCTGCGTATCTTCATGACCCCAATTTACCCGTCTTCTAACAACTATGTCCGCCCAGAATGATGATACACCATGACCCAGTTCCCAGAACACGTCCAACCTTGAGGAGCATGAGCTGCAACAGCAGAACTCCACATTGGGTTCCACTTCTATGGTATCTGCCAAGAACAGAAGGCTGAGGCTGCAGTGGCTCAGCACAGGTTCACCAACACTGGACAGCTGAAGACTGGAGAAACATAGCATGGTCTGATCAGAGTCGTACTCAAGGAGTACTCAAATCAGGCGGCTGCTTAGGGCCCTAATGCCACCAGGGGGCCCCCAAGAGCACCAAGATATCATGATAAAAAACACATATTTTAAAATAACTTTGAATAATAAGATGAAATGGTATCACACAGATAAAAGCAGATCTTATATTAATGTATTTTCATAGTTGGGACATCAATACTAGGTTAATCAATTTCTGCTGCTGGCTGCTGCTGCCACTGTTGGGCAAATGCAGATCTGTGCCACTTGGGTGGTGGATAAAGGCCCGGGTGCTTCAGCGTATTACGCAATATCTCTCTCCCTATAGAAAGATGAAGCATCTGGTTCTGAGGTGGTGGTTTAAGGGGGGGGTCCCAAATTAAAATCTGGTTAGGGCCCCATAAAGGCTTGGGCCGGCCCTGGGTCTCATGAAGCTGGATTGCTGAGGAGGCTCATAGATGGTGGGGTCAGAATTTGACGGCAACAGCATGAATCCATGGACTGAACATGCTGTGTGAACAGTCCAGGCTTGGGGGAAGGTCTACCTGGCACCTTTTGGGACATTAATATCAATCAATCATCGTTTGAATGCCACATTATCTCAGTATTGGAGCATCTCTTCATTTTTCGTTGACCTTCAGAATATCTGGTTCGCCAGTTTGCAGATTTTCATGTAGTTCCTCAACAAGCTTTGGGGTATAAATAGTCAGGAATTGAAAAGGGGTGGAGAATGACCATCTAGACACCTAGTGGACGCATAACCAGGAGATCTGTGGTCTAAACTGCCACTTCCTTGGCCGTTATGAAGACACAGCTCTCTGAACAGCTCGGTGTAGCTGTAGATGGAAGGGACTCCCAGCTGCTTCATGTACTCCAGTGTCAGATATCAGTGTCATGACACAACGTTGTGTGCTGACCAAGTGCTAACTTTCCCTGACCTGATTAACAGCAGCCAGTGTCCATGTCAAGGGTCATGGGTTCCGGTTGATGCTGTACACTTTTGACTGACCATTCTAAGGTATTAAGGTGCACGTATTCGCTCTCTGAGAGCTCTGATTCGCTTTTGTGTCTTAGTACAGTGTAATTAGGCTACTCAGTGCTGATTTACATTTAATCCTAATCTTAATCTACACCATAATCTACACCTAAACCTACACCTTACTCTACACCTAAACCTAATCTTACTCTACACCTAACCTTAATCTTAACCTAATCTGATGGAACAATCCACCAATATGGAAGTTGTTTGTATGTGAGATCACGTTGTATCCAAGGACTTGGTGGGAAAGACGAACACCGAGTTCTTTTTAATTATTATTTGTTTACAATCGCATTCAGCAGCAGTCCAGTGTTGTTCAGTGAGTCCCTTCATCATTTATACAGTCTTTATTCATGAGACTGAAGAGAAAGAGAAGCCTGAACCCACCAGTGGATCCTGGACGTTTTAAGGAGCAAGGCCATAGAGGAACCACTCCATATAATGTAAATATTCTACACCAAGACATCGTCCTAGAACCATACGCTCACCTCGTGACCACTTACGGAATATAGGAGCGAAGCTGCTTATGGGTGGTAATTGCATGCCTTGTAGTATAAGCTTTCCTTTTGTGGGCCTGTGGCTCTGTCTCAGCCTGCCAGAGGAGCAGTCTCCACTCCGAACACCAGGCTGCACATGATTGATGATTATGAAATCCATTTTTTTCCTCCCAGTAGAGAATACTCTCTGTTCTCTGCACTCCTGTTATTTTCATCTCCCTGCAATGGACCCATTAGCCTCAACACCAACAAGTGTTGCATCCTCCTGAAGAGCTTCTGGGTGAGGGGGCTGTTTTTTGTTTTTTTCCATAGTAGAGAAATCACTTTCTGGAGTTTCTGGAGTACATAAGACTGGCTACATTATTCCATCAGCTTGAGTGGCTCAGGGTTTGGGAATGATAATGGCTCTAAGGGAGACTGTTTTCTCTGACTCTGAAAGCATACTATTTAATTTGGACTGAAGCCTCAGTTTCAGAAGCCTTCACAATGGTATCAGAGTCAGAAAAGGGCAATCCGTAAGGAGTCAGAGTGTTACTGTGCTCAGTTGCCTCTTATTCTACACCTCACAAGGACTTGTGAGAACTGAAGGCCATTATATCTTACCAGTGCAACAGTGCAACCAGTGGACGGGTGGAAAAACGACAGAATAGGTCATACGTTTGGACTCATGGAAAATGTTTGTATGTGAGATCATGTTGTATCCAAGGCATTTAAATTCACTAAAGATTATATTTTATGGTGTAGTGTGCACCAGCCACTAAACAGAACCTTCACAAAAAAGCATAAGCTGGACTGAAGCCTCAGTTTCAGAAGCCTTCACAGTGGAATCAAAGTCAGAAAAAGGGCAAGTCAGTAATCAGTAATGAACCAGTATGTCACTGTCCTCATTTCCCTCTTACCCTACACCCCACAAAGACTTTAACTGTAAGGCTGTAAAAAAACATAACTGAAGGCTGTAAAACGTATTATCTGCTCAACAGTACTAACAGTGGACGGGTGGAAAAACAACCAAATAGGTCATACTTTTGGACTCAATCGACCAATAATCGATCAATTTGGAAAATGTAAGATTATGTTGTATCCAAGGGCTTTTTAATTCACCACCAAATAAAAAGTAAAATTTATAGTTTACTTGTTTTGGCCAAAACGGCTAAAGTATGTATGGTGTAGTGTGCACCAGCCACTAAACAGAACCCTCACAGAAAAGGCATAAGCACACTATTTGATTTGGACTGAAGCCCCAGTTTCAGAAGCCTTCACAACAGAATCCGAGTCAGGAAAGGGCAATAAGGAGGCCTAACTGACCTCATTTGCCTCTTATTCTATACCTCACAAGTCCTTCACTATAATTGAAGTCCTTAACACCTATTATTATATGCTACCAGTGCAACAGTGCTACCAGTAGACGGGTGGAAAAAAGGCCCAATAGGTCATACTTTTGGACTTGAACAATCAACCAATTTGGATGTTGTTTGTATGTGAGATCATGTTGTATCCAAGGCATTTTAATTCACTAACTAAAAAAAAAGTTAAAGTTGACTTGTTTTGGCCAAAAATTCCCAAATTATGTATGGTGTGCACCAGCTACTGAACAGAACTTTCACAAAAAAGCATAAGCACAATATTTGATTTGGACTGAAGCCTCAGTTTCAGAAGCCTTCACAATGGAAAGGAAGGGGCAATCAGTAATGAGTCAGGGCGTCACTGTCCTCATATGCCTCATACCCTACACCCCACAAGGACTTTAACTGCAAGGCTGTAAAAAAACATAACTGAAGGCTGTAAAACTTATTATGTGCTTAACAGTGCTAATAGTGGCTGTGTGGAAAAACAACCAAATAGGTCATACTTTTGGACTTATTCGACCAATAATCGATCAATTTGAACATTGTTTGTATGTGAGATCATGTCGTATCCAAGAGTTTTTTTTTTTTTTTAAAGTTATAGTTGACTTGTTTTGGCCAAAATACCCAAAGTATGTATGGTTTAGTGTGCTCCAGCCACTAAACAGAACCCTCTAAATAAGCACACTATTTGATTTGGCCTGAAGCCCCAGTTTCAGAAGCCTTCACAATAGAATCAGAGTCAGGAAAGGGCAATCAATAAGGAGTCAGAGTGTTACTGTCCTCATTTCCCTCTTACCCTACACCCCACAAAGACTTCACTATAACTGAAGGCTGTAAAACAGTGATGATTTACTTCAGGGACGGAGAATCGATGGTGTTAGTTTAAACCGGTCGGCGTGGTTTACAAATGTGGACACTGTTTTACGGCCTCGTTTTACTGCACCCTTATACAGAGCACAGAGAAGTGCCTTGTGTTCCACACAGGTATTGATTATGATTAGTTTGAATATAGCATGTCTGATTCTGCCCATGAAGGAAGACAGAACGGGCACAGAAAGGACTTCAGGAGCATTCGCTGACAAATCCTAAAATATCCGTCTTGATTACAGAATATTGACTGTCCCGCTAAAGACTCCGGAGACGAAGCATTGAATAGTCCTTCCTGCATCAAGTGTCCTGCCCACATGCAGGTGGAGGTTATGGAGAGGGTGCTGCTTTCTTTCCTGTGCCCTTTCTGCTCCTTTTTGCCTTTGATTCCTCAGCATTCTACTTTTTCCTTTGCCCTTTAACAGCCTCCAGGACGTCTCCTGAAGTTCTAGCACCCAGTCCGTAGCAGCGGGCCACATTCACACAGACTTTATCCAACAGAGGGGTAGGCTGGTTGGATGTAGGCATGCTGTTAGGTGGAGATTGACACTTTCTCCACATGACGGGGAATCAAGTGGGCGGGAAGCCCATTTAAAAATCAACACTTGTAAGGAAGAAGTGTGGGCGGCTGATCTTTAGAGTTGGATTATGCAGCTCTGCGTGTGGCCTGACCTCAGCATCAATTCGTTTCTTCTCCAACTTTCTTGCTCCACATCAACGCCAGTGACTGAAGCCGAACCTCAGCAGACGGACGGATATATAGATACACCAATCAGCCATAACATTAACACCACCTGCCTAATATAGAGTAGGCCCCCCACCCTTTGCCGCCACAACAGATCTGACCATTGGAAGATGTCCTGCTTTGGTATCTGGCATCAAGACTTACATTAGCAGCAGGGTTGTGAGGTGGGCGGGGTCTCCATGGATCACATCAATGAGCCTTAGGTGCCCATGACCATGTTGCTGGTTCACTGGTTGTCCTTTCTTGGAGCAAGGTGCCAATAGTTTTATAGGTTTATCTGTTCCAGAGAGTCATTTTCTATTGGCTACAAGCTCTGTGTGTGCATTTGCACATCAATGTCAGCAATGGGCGCAGTGTAAAGTAGCGGAATGCATTCATTAGATGAGGTGTCCACAAACTTTTTTGGGATTTGCTGACCAGATGACAGACAGGATGAGTGCTGAAGAACTCCAAAGATGCTGGAGATGAATCGGCCATGAGGCAAGTTCTCTCCTGGAACCCACAGGGGGCAAAGAAAGAGGCCAGGAAGACCTACTACTACTCACAGTTGACCTCTATTTGTGCAGAGATGGGAAACTGTGTTGTGCTTTCCTCTGCAGCTGGACGCAGGAGCTAATCAGTTCTGGTACAGGAGCAGTGATATTAGAGGTTGAGTTTAATGGTGCTGAGGCTATGGGCATTATAACCCCCTGAATGGGAGCGTATGACTTATCCCCCCAGGCAGAAGATGAAGCGGAGAGGAGGGATCAGCACGTGTGAGCGAGTCTTAGTGTGTGGCCATCGGTTACAGCCATGAAGGCCATGAAATGCTGATGGTGGAACAAGCTGACTGCGCATGGAGCTAAAGGACAGGGGGACACGGATGGGGGGTGGGGGGGTGGGGGGTGCTGTCTGTTAATGGCTGGATGCAGTGGGTTTGTCCCTAGCTGAGGGCAGAGGTGTTTTTTATGCCATTAAATGAACTCCTACAGGATCCCTTGGATCAAATTCAGCCTTATGGGGGGAAATTTAACCCTCCACATTTCACCACTGTGATCTATACATGGTTTAAATGGCCATACACTATGGCTATGCACATAATCAGCATTGCATGTCCAAATGTTTGTGGACACCCCTTCTAATGAATGCATTCCACTACTTGAAGAGATGTGCAATAGGACACTCTGGAGCAGATCAGTTTCATGCTCCCTAATGCCAGGCGTGGGCTAGAGGGGTATATATATAAAGCCCCCCAGCATTGAGGAGCTGTGGAGCAGTGTGAGAACTGTGTTCTCTGGAGTGATGATGGTGGAGCTCCATCCAGTACTGTTTTGGGATGAATTGGGGATGATGAATTAGGGTGGTGATCATCATCAAACATCCTGACCTCACTAAGTTATCTCTTGGCGCTCTTGTCGTTGAATGCAATCAAATCCTCACTGCAATTCTTTCCAGAATCCAGTAGAAAGCCTTCTTCTCTGGACAGTAGAGACAGTTACTCCAACAAAAGCAGGATTGAGTGTTTTTAATACCCTTGATTTCAGAAGAAACAATGAATGAGCAAGTGTCCCAATACTTTTGTCCATAAAGTCTTTATATATATCCAGCACTGTTTGCCATAATTAGACACACAGACTCCGTCATCCTCCTGCTTTTGTGGATTGCAATTATTCCGGGGTGACAGCATCTTTACAGATGATCAGCTGTCTGCCCCGGTCATTTTAGGGTCTCCTGAAGTCCCGGCAAAATGACACAGAGCGGAAGGAATGGAGGGGGAACGGGGGAACGAGGAGGAGACATGAAGACGAGTGGGTTTGAGTCAGGGACAGGGAAAGAGGATACGGGAGGACGAGAGAAAGAGACGGAAAGAAGGAGTGGAAAAAACAGGTGTATGTGTGTAAGTGTGTGTGTGTGGGTGAGTGAGAGAGAGAGAGAGACTAAGAGAGTGAGCGAGAGACATACAGACAGAAAGAGAGTGAGACAGTTCAAATGAGTGGACAAGACAAAGGTAATGAGAAAGAGGGGTGTATGAGTGTATGCTGAATCATGTGTGTGTGAGTGTGTGTGAGTGTGTGTGTGTGTGTGTGTACACTCTCAGTGAAAACACAGTGTCCACTCTGCCAGGCTGGTGTTGCTCAGGGATCGCATGGCTACAGAAGGTTTCCCCCAGTCTAAAGATAGATGGGGAGCACCCCTCCTTTAGTCCTCCCACCCTACACACACCACCAGGTCCAGTTACACACACTATTTCCTTTCACCTTCCTTCTAAGTAAAGCCAAATACTTGGCGTGTGAGTGTGAGTGTGCGTGTGTGTGTGTGTGTGTGTGTGGGCCATCTACATTATATATAAATTATATATGGAGACAGCATACTGTATAGAGCTTCCTTTTGAAATGCCCTGTACTCCAGGACTAGGCCTAACCTTGGTAGACTTCCTTTAGGAATGCCAGGCGTGGGCTATAGAGGGGTATATATAAAGCCCCCCAGCAGTGGAAGAGCTGTGTTCTCTGGAATGATGGATGGTGGAGCTCCATCCAGTATGTTTTGGGATGAGTTGGGGATGAGTTAGTGATCATCATCCAACATCCTAACCTCATTAACTTAGCTCTTGTCGCTGAATGCAATCAAATCCTCACAGCAATACTCCTCCAAAATCTAGTAGAAAGCCTTCTTCTTCTTCTTCCCTGAACATTAGAGACTTAGCAGGATGCTCCCGTTTGCACCACCACAGCAGATCTGACCATTCGAGGCATTTGAGGACTCCTCAAGTCCTCTGAAGGCGTCCTGCTGTGGTATCTGTGGCCCCAAGACTAACTAACGTTAGCAGCAGATCCTTTAATAAGTCCTGTAAGCTGTGAGGTGGGCGGAGCCTACATAAGCATCAATGAGCCTTAGATGCCCATGACCCTGTCACCAGTTCACCGGTTGTTCATCCTTGGAGCACTTTTGGTAGGTACTGATCGGTACTGCATACCAGGAGGGAGCACCTCACAGGACCTGCTCCTGATGTTCTGAAGATGTTCTGATGACTCAGTCACTGTCTAGAACCTCACAGTTTGTTTCAGTGTCTCAGATTTCACTTGCTTTTAACACCAACATCAGCTTCAAGAACTGATCACTGGTCACTTGCTGGCTGATATGTAGGCAGATGAAGATCCCACTGCAGACGAAGATGATCAGTGTTTTTCCACCTGGTACTAATGTTATGGCTGACGGTGTACTGGGTTTTTAATGATATTTATGCACGTCGGCACATCAAACCAGTCAACAGCCGCAACAAGCTTCTTGAGATAGTGGATTAGCCACCGCTGACCCTACTGCTCCCTCACTGCATGACCTTCTGGCTAATATTATAATACTACAGGCAAGGCTGAAAGGAAAGGGGTGTTCCGGATAAGCCAAGTGAAACCTTACCTTCTTTTCACATTAGCATTTATCATTAGCCAGCTCTAAATGAAACCTGTTGTTTTGGTTGTGTGGAGACCCTCACCATCTGTCACACTTAGCCGTGTAGAATGCGCTTGTCAAGTGTGCTTAGGTGGGCTGTCTTTGCTGTGGACTTAAGAGAAATTGCAGTCTTTGTACTGTATCCACTTGTTAAGGAGAGGGCCTGACAGTGGCTTATAAGAAAGACTCAGGGGCTTTTTCTAAAAGGCCGTTTATAGTGGTGGCACTGTTGTTTTTTCAGCTAATCTCTGTGGGAAACGCTGTGAACAATGGAGCTGTAGCTGATGTAACTGCTTGTACGACGTGGACTTTATGGACAGAAAGTATTGGGACACCTGCTCATTTCTTGTTTCTTCTAAACTCAAGGCTATTAAAAAGACTTTATCCTGCTTTTGCTGTCCAGGGAGGAAGGCTTTCTACTAGATTATGGAAGAATATGATTGCATCCGGTGACAAATGCTGAGTTAGTGACGTTAGGATGTTGGATGAATGATCACCACCCCACCTCATCATCCCCAACTACCCAAACTTATCCCAAAGTACTGGATGGAGCTCCACCATCCATCATTCCAGAGAGCACAGTTCTTCCACTGCTCCACAGCTCAATGCTGGGGGGCTTTATACACACCCCTCTATAGCCCATGCCTGGCATTAGGCAGCATGGTTCCAGAAGTCCTATTTTACTGGCAGTAATTTTCTACAGGGACTAGAAAGCTAGGTGTGCATTTGCACATCTACAGAAGCTGAATACATTTATTTAGAAGGGGTGTCCACAAATATTTGGACCAAAGGTTTGTTTAAAAAAACATACATGACATGCATATGGAAGGGGAAAACTGCAAAAGACTCAATAAAAACTACTAGACGAATCTGCTGATGCTTCCTCACGAAACTCATGAAATGTGGTCCCAACTTAGCTCTGAGTAGGAGGGAATGGCCACTGGAAGGAAGTACAGTCCACTCTTAGTGATTACCAGCAATAATGCCACTGACCAGTCTGTAGTGGTGGGAATTTCTATCAAGAACTAAAAATACTTTCTCTAGAATGACCAGACATCCCTGTAGTCTGTAATAGAACTGGACAGTAGGAGGTGTTCTGAGAAGAATACAGGATGTGAGGGAGGGAATAAGCAATTATCCCAAAGTGATGCTTCATCAATTTTCCACACGTCAGATAAAGATCCGGGCTCCAGTCTTGCATGTGACACTTTATGATCCGCTGTCATTTATTAAAAACTGACAACAGTACACTATATGTATAAAAAAAAATTTTTTTAAAAAGTTTGTGGACGCCCTTTTTAATGAATGCATTGAGCTACTATTTTTACATCACACCCAGATGTGATTGTCTAGTCTCTATAGAGAAGTACTGTCAATAGATTAGGGTATAAAGCCCTCCAGCATTGAGCTGTGGAGCAGTTAAAGAACTGTGAATGGTGCTTTATGCAGTGCTTTTGGGATGAGTTGAGGAGTTGGGGATGATGACCTCTCTAATGCACTTGTTGCTGAATGCAATCAAATCCTCACAGCAATGCTGTTCCAAAATCTAATAGAAAGCCTTCTTCTTCCCTGGACAGTAGAAACAGTTACTCCAACAAAAGCAGGAGAAACTCTTTTTAATACCCTTGATTTCAGAAGAAACTCTTAATAAGCAGGTGTCCCAATACTTTTGTCCATATAGTGTATGTGTGAGACACAGTTACACAAGCTTTATTTTTTTGTGGTCAGGGTACTCCTGTGTATACCTTACACCGTCCTTCCTAGTACACAAGATCCGAGACATGTGAATGAATGTAGACGAGGTTTCTAGTCACAGTTCAGTCTGTGAAATCCATGTGTTAACAGCCCAGCGACAGGTGCTCATGGAGTCACTTTTCTAAGTTTAGCAATGCGGAGCGCTAGCATTCTCCACACGCCTCACTCCGCCAGGATAACAATACAAAGCAGCTCGAGTGCCTGACGCCCGCAAGCTATTCCCTTCCCTGCCACGCCACACAGGTCTCCAACCTCAACCAGCCATTCTCACCCTTTGCACTTTAATTAGTTACGATGATTGTCCAAGTTAGCAGATTAGCTAGATGGTCAGTCTGCCATTTTGTTGTAGCCTAGCCTGAATTTTTACCCATTTTCTCCCCAATTTACTCAACCCATTCATACCTGCATCGCTCCCCCTACAGTCTGGAAGTGGAATTCATGCTTTGAGCCACCACTAAAGGACACGCTGTACACATGCATTTCTGGGCAAGCTGAGAGATGCAGAAGCATCGCTGTAAGGTACAGAAGCATGTGGACTGAGGCGGTAGAGTCATTAGACGACGGGTCGGGTCGTCTTCAACGTTTCTAAATAAAATAATAATAATAATTCTATAAAAATATAGAATATAAGAGGGGTAGACATAAATAGGAAAAGTGGGAAAGCAGAGAAATAATAAAAAAGAAGAACCAAACTGTAATGTTCTAGACGACTGGGTCATCAGACCATCTCCAAAACATCAGGCATCAGGTCATCAGGTAAGCAGTGGTCAGTACCTACCAAAATTGCTCCAAGAAAGGAGAACAGGTGAACCAGCTACAGGGTCATGGAAGCTCATGGAGGCCCCACCCACCTCACAAAGAATCTGGGTGCCAGATACCACAGCAGGACGCCTTCAGAGGTCTTGTGGGGTCCATGCCTGGAATGGTCAGATCTGCTGTGGCGACACAATTGGGACCTACTCAATATTAGGCAGGTGGTGCTAATATTTTGGCTGACCATCTTTGCTCCACGTCTTTACAGTGGCCTTTAGTCCCGGAACATCCTTTGCACACCGGACAGATCATGTTTATTAATGAATTTCAGCCCATTAACATTTAGCATGTTGCTTATTAGAGGCCTGCTTCCTCATATCGCCTCCAAACCAGCTGTTTCACCGGCCTGCTGAGCTCATGCTTGGGCCAAATCCAGAAGACTGTTTATGCGTAATGATCTGATCTGTGGGAATAATCCAAACACCATCACTTCCATCATGTCTGTGTGCACCTCGTTCCATTAGCTTTGCGTTAGACTGAGAATTAGGGGGATGTGAACTTTGTTGCCGAGGTATTTTGCTCGTCTCCTTTTCTCATTATCACTTCGTTTTACCTTCATGCACCCAGACAAGATAAGCAGAGCGAAAACCTACAAATGCCTCCTGCCTCCTGGTCTGTTCCCCTTTAGAAGCTGCCTTTCGCTGAGGAAGTGAACTTGTCACTTCTTTTTAGAAGCCTGAGCTGAAAGCTGACACCAACTGACAGTGGCCCACCGCTCTCTCTCTCTCTGCAAGGGGACCAGCATCTCTTCTACTCCCTGAGGCTGTCAGAAACTCCACAAGACATGTGGGTGGTCGATCAGGGCCCTACATGATATTTTTACAGCGGGTACCACCTCCACCTCGGCCCAGTCTGGCGGGCTCAGAGCTTTTGCTCGTCATTGGTGTCGGTTTTTAAAAGCAGATAATCTATAACTTTATAGGGATATCACATTTTGAATGTATTCAGCAGCCAAATTCAGACAGAACCTGGCAATACAGCGTGATGTGCTTGACGATACAGCGGTTACGATTAAGAATATTGCGATATACGGTATTGCGATACTAAAAGCACGATGATATATTGGGATGTAAACAAAAATCTCAAGAAAAACTGTCAGCATCTGTAAGTAAAAATAAGTTGACTTGTTGTCCAATCAGAACAGTGAGATCCAAAGACAGTGTACAACACTGCCATCTAGTGGCCGGGGTTTAAAAATGAGAATCGTTTACAAAAAATCGATACAGTATTGCAAAAAAATATATATCGCAATACTTCGATATATCGGTATTTTCTTACACCCCTGACAATCACTGAAGCTAGCATTTATTATGAGCCTACATTGCTATGTTTGCAAACCTACAAACCTACTCTATACATGAGCGATTGGATGTCGTCCATACACTACATGGACAAAAATATTGGGACACCTGCAAATTCCATCTACAGAAGCTTTTCTGAGACCCCATTCTAAACCCATAGGTATTATTAATATGGAGCTGCTTCCCCTTTGCTCTTAGCTCTATCAGCAGCAGCAGGTCTGGAGCTCTGCAGTTACTGAGTCAGCAGAGCATTGGAGACTTTTCTGCACTCTGCTCTGGTGATCCATCCAATACTTTTGGGATGAGTTGGGGAGTTGGGGATGAAGAGGTGGAGTGGTGATTATCCAACATCCTGGCCTCACTAACTCCTCACTAACAGCTCTTGTCGCTAAATGCAATCAAATGCTCACAGCAATGCTCCTCCAAAATCTAACAGAAAGTAGAACAGTAGACAGTAGAGCAGGATAAACTATTTTGATTTCAGAAGTAGCAGTAAATGAGCAGGTGTCCCAATACTTTTGTCCACTTCAGTTCCATTGTTTGTAATCAGCAGGACACGTTTCTCTTGTTGTCTTTTCAATTTCTTGCTTATAGGGTTGTTGTTTTTTTTCCAGCCGTCGGCCGGGGTTGATAGGCACCTCTAGCTGCAGATCTGGTAGCGGTTATGGAAAAGCTGATTCATACGGGGGGGTTCGGGGAAGGGGGATGGGGGGTGGCTGGGTAAGGAATGTGTGTTTTTATCACTTTTCCTGACTGAAGCCAAGGAACAATATAGTCAGAGTCAGGGTCAAATGAATGTGGAACATTAGCAACACTTTTACTGCTAAAGATCCACCCTATTATAGCGCCATCACACAACTACACAACACAACACAACCTCGAAGGAAACATCCCAGATAACATGCCCTTGTTTTGACCACAGGTTCCACGTTGGCCCTCCAGGCTCAAGGATGGGCCACATCTGGGTTGTACGCTGCACATACGGCCTAGATGGGACCCTTGTAAAATTAAGGTGGGCTGTAGCGATGGGCTCATTTAGGAAGCCCAACTGGGGCCCAGTAACAACACTTGTACAAACCCACTTAGAGCCTATGCCCACCTGGAACCCACCTGGAACCCTCCTAGCCCACGTTCCGCCAATGTGAGCCACACTTGAGCTTGTGGGCTGGGATATTCAACTGTAGTGGGGTCATATGGTTCACATACGGATGTGACTCAGTGGGCTTTCATTAGTTTCCTAGACAGCAGATGTAGAAGATGACTTCTACTACTACTACTACTTCTAATAATAATAATAATAATAGACTAATAATAAAAGACTGCCGTTAGAATTTGATTCTCTGGAGCAGATAAACCTCATGAACCTATTGGCACCATGGGCTAGAGGGGTATATATAAAGCCCCCCAGCATTGAGCTGTGGAGCAGTGGAAGAACTGTGTTCTCTGGAATGAAGGTGGAGGAGCTCCATCCAGTACTTTTGAGATGATTTTGGATGATGAGGTGAGGTGGGGTGGTGATCATCCAACATCCTGACCTCACTAACGCTCTTGTCCCTGAATGCAATCAAATCCTCACAGCAAAATGTAATGGAAATCCTTCTTCTCTGGACAGTAGAGACAGTTACTCCAACAAAAGCAGGATCAGCTCTTTTTAATAGCCTTGATTCTGAAGAAACAATGAATGAGCAGGTGTCCATAGAGTGTATCTATGTTCAGAAGTTCAGAACGAGCCAAAACGATCTGAAAAATGCAATTAACATTGATCAGATGTTAGCAGTGTTGCGCTGTTGTGCCGTATGTGGGACACACTGAGCCACAGAGTTTCACAGTTCAGATCTTGGAAAGCAGTCAGTTTCCTGCCAGAGTGAAGGAAGCTGTTTGTGTTTTAAACAGTGAGGGGAAGCTCCATCACCGTACACTCTCCACCTCATCCATCTTACTCCAGCGTGTCTTTACTGGCAGTCAACGATTCTTTAAACTTGCCTTCAGAAGGTGTTTTAACCCCTTAGACCCTGTAGGCCACACTTCTTCACTTTCTTCTTCACATTACTACATTGCAGTCATAATTAACATCAGTTTCGTAGGCCCCAAAATAGAACCCTGGGGGACTCCACTAGATATCTTACACTAAAACGTTAACAAATAATGCACAGTAGTTTCTGCATTGTGATTAATAACTGAATAAAATCCATAAATAATAAATCTAGGGTTCAAGAGGTTTTAAATGTAAATGATATAATGCCTCTGTTCGTCTAACCTATAGTAATTTGCATATCTGCCAGAGTAGCCTAAACCCATACTTAAAAGAATGCAGTGTAGCTTCAGTGAAATCACAGTGTGATTACTGTGAAGTCGCAGTAATAGCAGCTCAACAGTAACAATAAACATCTTGAATGCCTACCCACAGTTAAAAAAAGTATGAGGTCAAAATAAAAGAAACTCCCCATAAAACAGCACTGGAGATCCTTAGTACATCCAGCATTACCAGCACAGGGACTGAACGCACTGTTCCTCGCTTTTTGGGCTCCTTTTGGTTTAAAATAAAATCCTGAAAGTGAGAAGTGTGCGCAACAGCAAAGCGGCAAAGCAGCCTGGGAGCTGACCCAACAGAACAAAATGAAATGAAACCTAAATTAGAACCCAAACAGGAATTAGCAAATGAATGTCAATGGGTGAAATGGAGCTGAGGAAGAAGGGAATGACTTCCTTCACAAATATAATCCAGTGTAAGTAAGAGATGCTACAATACTCAAACTGCAAACAGACAAAGTCCTTCAAATTAGGGTGACCCAGGTTATGTTTTTTTAAAAAGAGGACACTGAGGACACCCTGGTTAGGACGTTGTGACCTGGGGGCTTTAAGTAGGCCTACATTGTTGGATAATAGCAGTATGTGTGTATGTGTGAGGGTGGGAGGGGCTTAAATACCTTAATAAAACATGCTAAATTACTACAGCTACATTAGTACATTAGCATATACTTATTTACCAACACCAGTAAATAACCTTAATAGACTGAAAGACCAATCAGCTGCTTTCAGCCTATATTTTCATGACAATATAAAAAATACATTAAAAAGTAATAAGTCAGGTCCTTAAAACTTAAAATTATTTCAGTCCTCCGAGTATTTATTTTCCCCCAAAAAATCAGCTTTTAACACTTACTCTGCTCTATCGTAAGAAGGCGGGGCTACACTTAGGAATGAAGTGATTGACAGACAGCCTTGGCTGGAGGAGATCGGTCGTCTGCAGCAGGACCTGCATGGCGCCCCCTTTCTGTTTAGTACATGGAGGAGCTGTGGAGTTGTAGAGGAAGTTCCATGAGCTGCACTTATACTGTTGGAGCACTGGACTTCCACTTATTGGACTAACTAGGAATCCAGGGGAAATCCGCTCTGCTTCAGCGCTGGAAGCTCAGTGAAGACGGTCTGAGACATTCAGGCTTGGTCTGAGAGAAGAGGGCGGGTCTACCAAATAGGTAGGCGAGTCTGGCTCCACCTCTGGTCTCTACTGAGCAGACTCTTTTCTCAGATTTGGACAACATGGCAGACAGTTTTGGCTTAATTTCTATAGAACGGAAAGGAATGGAAGCACAGTGCCATCAACCATCCAATCAGTGCAGAGCAGAGCTTGATCACCACCCCACCATCCATCACTATAGAGTACACAGCAGTTCCACTGCTCCACAGCTCAATGCTGGGGGGCTTTATATATATATAAATATATACCCCTCTAGTCCATGCCTGGAACCCTTTCTGTGTAAGGTTGCCTAATAGAGTGAGAGCTCTGATGCTGCCTAAAGCTGGGAGTATCTTGTGCAGGGTTGGCTTTGTCTGTCTAGACAAGCAGAGACTGAGTCTGGCACAGTGTCCGATTCTGAGGGAAAGAAAAATCACCCTCCCTGTGTGTCTGTGCCTACCTGCTAAGTGTACACCTGTTAGTACGGCTGTTTGCTCCTGGCACGCAAGCATGCACATGGAGATTTAGTCCCATTTAGAGAATCTATACACTGCAGTAGGAAATGTGGGACGTGCAGGTGGGTGTGCACTGAGAGGTTTCACAGTGATGGGCAATCCAGGATTTCTTTTTTTTTTACATGATAAATCACTCTCATTGCCTACCCACTGTTCTGTGCGACAATTGAGGGCCATAGCTCCTCTGCTGCTGTGTGCCTGGCTCATTTCCTGCTGAGATGAACCCTCTACGTCATGCTGTCAGGGACTTTATGAGGCAACCTGGCATGAACCGCCGTAGACGTTTGGTTGGTTTACACTTTGCAGGATTAGGAATTGCAGGATAGACATAAATGGCCTTGTTTAGACCTTTAAATGTGTCCAATATAAGACTGCAGATATGTGGGATTATACTGGCCGTAGTTGCAGCCCATAACAATGAGATTGACCTCCAGGCTCCAGGACCTGTGAAGAAATGATGAAGAGCCAGACGTGTCCATCGCTCCCCCGTCAATTCACACTAATCCAATCAGGAAAGTGGGAGGAGTATCCTGGTTGTAAACCTTACAGGGGTCACATCCCATTAATCAGAGATGGCCCCTTTGAAACACCTGTCACTGGATTGGTGACCAGGTCATGTGGGTGCCATTCAGTCATTAGATAATGTACTTCTCCTACATTTGAGTAATGGTTGGTGAAGTTGGACTTGGAAATCAGGACATAATGTTAATGAGATAGAACATCTTATACTTATTACTTGAATAGAAGTTCTGAAGAACCTAGTGAACGGTTCTTTATAGGGCCTATAATTTTATTTTTTAACAAATTGATTCACAGTCAGTATAATTTGGGTTTTTACAAACCAAAAAAACATATTAATGTCAAAGTAAACACAGATTTCTGCAAAAAAAATCAATCTAATAAAAATATATAATGTAAAAACAGTGACTGCATAAATATTCACCCCCTATAATTTAACAGAGGTCCAGGCAAGTGGTGCTAGTAGTCTTCAGTGAATTGTGTGAGTGCAGTGAATGTGCCTGAAGCGATGGCAGTATAAAGACACCTGTCTGGAAGCTCCAGTCACTGGTTATTCAGTATTCCTGGCTACAAATGAAGACACCAAACATGAAGGAAAAAAAATGGACGGAATATGGCACATGGGTAAATCTGCCTAGAGTAAGCCGCCGTGGAGGCCTACTCCTGTGCTAGGCTAAAAGCTACCTCAGCCGGTTAGCTACAGCTACATCTTCTCAGCTAGCTGGCTGCATGCTGTGCAAGAGGACACCTAGAGGACAGCAACACTATCTGGTACGACTCAGGAATAATTACAAAAATGAATTACAGTGCTAAAAACAAAGCTAAGCTATGGTCTGGACTTGTCTGGTATGTTATGTGGCTTCTGTGAGCCATCATGGTGCCGTAATCCAGCCAATCCGAGCGGGGCTGTCATGGAAAACCACATCTGGGCATTTTTTGATCCAACCAATCCCACATATGTACTTTTTGTATATTAAAGGACACATTTAAATACTGAATAAATGCTTTATGTGCCACTTTGACCCATTCGAAACTGTGTGTAATGTCATGGTTCTGTATCAATTGATTTTTTCTTTCTAGAATTTGAATTCTTTGAATACTTTCAATGTCCTGACGATATAATAGACCATGCAGAACACTGAGTGCTGTATCCTCTTAGTACATGTAGACCCACAAGGTGAGTTAAGGGTCAATAGTGCAACAAAACTGCCAGTGGTTCCAGACTTGTACTTCCAGACACTCCTAGGATTCAGAAATAGCCAGTTTCAATCAACCAGTATAGAAATAAATTTGTAGCATTATACATATGTGCACCTTCAGTGGCTCTTTAGAGTATATATATGACCTTCAGCCCTCAAGGGACCTTCTGGATGCATCATTGGTTTGTTTTTATCTGGTCAAATGTAAATTTTTGGGTTATACTGGAAAAGTATATAGACAAATCAGCCATTACATTAACACCACTGACAGCTGAGTGGCATCTGTCAAGAGGTTGATCTACATATCAGTCAGCAGGTGATCAGTGATCAGGTCCTGAAGGCGATGTTGGTGTTAAAAGCAGAAGAAATGGACAAGCGTAACAATCTGAGAACCAAATTGTGATGTTCTAGACAATGACTGGGTCATCAGACCATCTCCAAAATGTAGGTTGTGGTCAGGACCTGGCGAATCAGTGACAGAGTCATGGGCACCTGAGGCTCTTTTAATGGTCTTGGAGGTCCCACCTCACAACTGCTGCTAACATTAGTTAGTCTTGGTGCCAGAGATACCTCAGCAGGACGAGTTCAGAGGTCTTGTGTCTTGAATCCTCAAATGCCTCGAATGGTCCGATCTGTTGTGTTGGCACAAGGGGGACCTACTCAATATTATGCAGGTGGTGCTAATGTTACGGCTGATCGCTGTATGACTAGTATTGAAAAACAGCACCTTGAAAATGAGGTGTTTTAGAGCATTAACAGAAGATACTGGCTAAGTTCTGAGAACTTACTGTGAGAATGAGCTCAAAATGTTAAGGCCATGTTACCAGAATCAGGGCTTAAAGGAACGTCTGCCAGTTTTGAGGCACTTCTGATTTTCAACAGTCTGAGTGCTGGCATTTCTCATGAGTACAGCCGTCTCTGCAGTCTCGGTACGCTCTTCGCTGAAGGCTTGTGTAAGGGGTTATTTCAGATATCTACTGTTCATGAGGATACACTTACACTAAATAAAGCTTCTATAATGGTTCCTTTGCTTGGGTGTACGACTCATGGGAAAAAAGCTACATCTGCTGTCTGAGAAGCTTTAAATTACAGATGCAAGAACATTTTGTGTTCCTCAAATCAAGTACCTGGACTTCTGTGTTCTGGTAATCATCTAATTCACAAATATAGACCAAAACAATCTACTAAACTAATAACACACATTTACAGAGAGCAATCCTCTACAGTGCAGGCTAGAAAAAGTAAGTGAACCTGTATGTAGAGGTTCTTTAGGCTTTAGGCTTTTTCAGAATCTAAAAAGTTGTTCGTCTACATTTACAAAATGACATGTTGGCATAAGTAACTTACTATTTTTGTAAACTGAACGGACTAAATAAATAAATAAATAAATAAATAAATATTGGGTTAAAATACACAATTGAACACCCAAACTCAACCTCAGCACTAACATTCTTTAAGTATTACAATTTAACTATACTTTTGTTTTATTTAATTTGTTGCTGACATAAAACAAAGACTTAACTGGACATCAAAATCAATTTCTGCCACTGCTGGTAGACCCGTATGACCGTATGCTTCCATACACCTGCAGCTTCAGCTCCTTCCTTCACACTCTGGTCTTTGGCCATGCCCAAATGCAATCACTGCTTTTAGCCAATCATTAACTGTAGACCCATTTTCCACACATCCAACAAAACCCTCACTGCACTGTACCACTTCCCATCACACCCCCCACAGGTATTTATACCCCATCGTTCTTGTGTAGCGCCATCTGCAGGAGCTTGAAGTTACTACCACAATAAACATGCAAGGTGACTCATTTATTGACCTAGGTCCTACTATTTAGCAAAAATCCATGTGACTTTTGATATTGCCCAATCGATCCACGGTTCGGACGGAATTATCAGGGTGAAAGCAAACCATTGATAACGAGACCCTCCCCAAAAACGAGCCCAGAATCAGTCCTGGGTGGGGACATTTTTGGTCTTCAGATTTCTAAGCTAAGCTATGGTCTGGTCTGGTCTGGTATGTTATGTGGCTTCTGTGAGCTATCATGGTGCCGTAAACCAGCCAATCCGAGCAGGACAAATCTACAGATCAGTTCTGTAAAGTTGAGCTATCTGAAATACTGTCCTGCCAAATGAGAGCGTCCGAACTCCGGCCTAAACTAGAGCTAAAACTCAAGTTGGGTGAAGGGAGGTTGACCCTCGGTTGCACCTGAAAAATATTGGTCATTTTGGTTTCTTCATATTTTGGACTTGCTGTAAGTTACTATAGCAACTCGTCTGTGTTGCTCCGACATGGAATTGGTACTGTATTTTTTTTTCTGGACACATTCACAGGGAGTCAACCCCCGTTACCATAAGAAGAGACAAGAGACCTCTGAGAGTCTGACCAATGGAAATTTCCATGAGACCAAAATATTGTGCATCGTGTTATTGTTGCAGCCTACACAGAAGAACTGTGAAACGGGTTTAAGGGCTCCAGTCCAACCTGAGTCCAATCTCCAAGCGTGGTGTTCAGTATAAGGTCTTTCTTGGCGAGCGCGAGCCGCTGCCTGAAACAGTCGTGGCGTTTTCCTTTCGCTACTTGAATCGTGTTTCACATTTGGCCTCTCTGCATGTTGGTTTTTCAGAGTCCTCAAGAGCCTTTCCCCTGCCAAGAGACTTGGCTCTGTTTAGTGAGGAAGGAATGATTTGAGCTGAACCCGGGGGCTTTCTCCCTCATCTCCAGGTCACAGTGAGCGACGTCTGTGCCTGGACCTGGGCGGACAGCGCTGGGGGACAGAGTCAGACAGCCCGGCAAATATTACCGGACAGCTGAACTGGCAACATTTGAAAATGCTAAATGTCAGGGGGAGGCTCATTTGCAGCGGAAGGGAGGGGAGCGGAGGTGGGGGGGTTGGGGGCAGCGGTGGAGATGGAGAGGGAAGGACAGAAGAGAAGCAGACAGCGAGTCTAGGAGGAGAGCTCTGTTGCAGGAGTCTCTTCCTTCTTGTCTGAAGTCATTTTCTCTCTGGTTCCAGAAGATGACAGTGGTGAAAAATACAAAGGCTGCCAAAGACATTCAAACAGAGCTGACGTGGAGGGCCGACTTCCTCCCCTGTCTTCCTTAAACGTTTTGTTGAAATTGTAATTTCAATGTTTTGTTAAAAGTAAACTTTTAATGTTTTGTTATTTTATTTATTTTATTGTTATTTATTGATTATAATGTTTTGTTGAAATTGTAATTTTAATGTTTTGTACATTTTTATTTTAAAGTTTTGTTAAAATTTCAATTTTAATGTTTTGTTAATTTTTGTATTTTAATGTTTTGTTGAAATTGTAATTTTAATGTTTTTTTATTTTAATGTTTTGTTGAAATTGTAATTTTAATGTTTTGTACATTTTTTTATTTTAATGTTTTGTTAAGATTTAAATTTTAATGTTTTGATGATCATTTTAATTTTTTGTTAATTTTTTTATTTTAATGTTTTGTTAAAATTTAAATTTTAATGTTTTGTTAATTTTTGTATTTTAATGTTTTGTTAAGATTTCAATTTTAATGTTTTGATGATCATTTTAATTTTTTGTAATTTTTTTATTTTAATGTTTTGTAAAAATTTCAGCAATTACTTTAGGGTGTAAAAGTGATGCTGAGTTAACATCAGATTGGAACATTAATTCAGTTAATTGAAGTTAATGTTGACAGTTTAATGTTGATTTGCCATCTATTCAATGACTGACTTCTGGGGAATATAAAAAGGGGTCAATATCAGCACAGGGAAAACTGCTGGAATTTGGAAACACTGGAGATGGAAACAATAAAGTTTAGAGTAAAGAAATGAGATGAAAAATGGGTGGAGTTTTGTCTTTGAAACATACTGGAATGGGCGGGGCTACACATCATACTGCAACCAGCCAGCAGAGGCACTAGACCTGTGGCTGCATCACTTCTAAGAGAATCCGCACTGTCCAAGAACATTGCACTGTTCCTGTTTTTTACAGTTATTGGTGTAAACCAGATGGAGATGTTGGAGTCACTTTAATGTACACCAGACTGTGAGCGGGTGCCTTTCTGAACAGTCAGGTTTCTCTGGTTTCAGGGCCACTTCCATGCCATGCTTTCCCTCTGCTCCCTTAAAGATCACAGATACCCGGAGGCATTTAGGAACCATGGCAGGCCAGATCCATTAAACTCCAGACCTGATGTACTGCACAGCTGTGGTGCATCACCTGCATCATTATTAATCCACCGGAGCGCGGGCTGCTCTCTGAAAGCATTGTGAATGGCTGTAATGATATGGCTATTATTCTGAGCCAAGTAATTGTGAACGGCCTGGCATCGCCCATTAATCTCTCCGACAGCCGCAGGTGACCCCTTCTGCATCTAAATGCACATTTTCTCCTTCATGGGCCTGGATCATTATTATAAAGTGTTTTAATGTTTTGTTAAAATTGTAATTTGAATGTTTTGTTAAATTTTTTATGTTAATGTTTTGTTAAAATTGTAATTTTAATGTTTTGTTAAAATTGTAATTTTAATGTTTTGTTACATTTTTTTATGTTAATGTTTTGTTAAAATTGTAATGTTAATGTTTTGTTACATTTTTTATGTTAATGTTTTGTTAAAATTGTAATGTTAATGTTTTGTTGCATTTTTTATGTTAATGTTTTGTTAAAATTGTAATGTTAATGTTTTGTTGAAATTGTAATTTTAATGTATGTTCTACAACACACACACATGCACACATACACACATTTCCGGATTAGCTATAGCTTCTCATTTGGTCTCCATCTCATTTGGGCGTGGCAGGAGGACCGTTCCGAGCTGGGTTGGTACCATTCAGGCTCTTATCTGTCTGCTTTGGTTCCTGGATCCTTTTCTTATCTCCGCTCTACACGTCTACATGCTCTTTTATTGCACACCACCTAATTGTCTCTTATAGACCTCGCCTTAAGACAACACATCTGGAGCCCGAAACCAATATTGGTCTAGAGGACCAAAGGGGCCATAAACTTGCCATTAGTGATGTGCTGCCGTTTGCTCAGAGGATGCCAACGCTCTGAGCTGTCAGCATGGTGTTTCACACAGGTGAAGATAGCAATGGATCCAAAACAGGTTCTAGATAAGCAGTGTTTCTTCCTGCTTATTCATAACTGTGGTGTTACTGTAATTAGTCTTCATCAAAGGGATGGCGGAATTATGCAGTCAGTGGAGCAAGCAGCTGTGGAGCATTCCCAGGAGGTTAATGTGTAAATGATGCTAAATTGTGTTGAATTTGTGAAGATTGAATTAAGCTAAGCGCTCCCAAGGTTGACCTTAGCCATGCGTAACTTTTAGAAACATTAGCCTGTTTGCCTTCATTGTATTGATCTGTATCATGATCATGGTGGCGCTGAGGGTGAGGTTGAGCTCAACAGCATTGTAGGTATAACCACCATGATCAAGCATTACCTTTTACCAGGTATAGACACGTCCCATCCTGTTAGAACAAAAGAAAACTCTTAATTTTCAATGGAAGTGAAGGACTTTGACACATATGTAAAGAACAACTGCCAGATTCACACTATGTCAAAAAATAAAAAGTTTGTGAACACCCTTACTAATCAACGCATTCATCTACTTTCAGTTGCACTTATTTCTGACACAGATGTGCAGATGTACACAGACACAGCTTGTCTAGTCCCTGTACTGCTAATAGAAAAAATCTTTTGCTAATAGAAAAGATCAACATCATGAAGCTATTGGCACCATGCTGCCTAATAATGCCAGGCGTGGGCTAGAGGAGGGGTATAAATAAAGCCCCCAGCATTGAGCTGTGGAGCAGTGCAAGAACTGTGTTCTCTGGGATGATGGATAGTGGTCCAGTACTTTTGGGATGAGTTGGGGGAGTTGGATGATCATTCATCCAACATTCTGACCTCACTAATGCTCATTTTTTTGAATGCAATCAAATCCTTACAGCAATGACAATCCAAAATCTAGTTGAAGAGCTTTCTTCTTCTCTGGACAGTAGAGGCAGTTACTCCAACAAAAGCAGGATCAACACTTTTTAATACTCTTGATTTCAGAAGAAGCTGTTATTAAGCAGGTGTCCCAATACTTTTGTCTATACAGTGTATAAATCTATTCTATATAATACATACACTTAAATATGAGGCCTTCTATCTGTTTCTTTCCATACAATAGACTCACAGAAATGTCAGAAAGTCACAGAAGAAGTCCTGGAAGATTATGGACTGGTCGTCACAGTCGCCTGACTTAAACCCCAGAGTTAATCTCTAGTGGGATTGGGAAAAGGCGGTTGCAGCAGCAAACCCAAGAGTATTGGTAAACTGGAGGGCACTGCTCATGAGGAATGGGCTTTGGTTTCTCAGGAATGCTGCAGCCAGGGGCGAAGGGGTCTGGCTGTGCATCACGTTTGCAGCAGGTCGCTGAAGGTGCTCTAAAGGTGACGGTCGTCATGAAGGGGTTGAGTAATTCTGAGACTGCAGTCGTCATTAAAAGTGCTATTCTGTGCTGAATGTGGAGAAAGCTCTTGTTCTATTAGGTGAGATATTTAAATCGGTCTTGTCTGATTGGTTTATTGCAGACAGCTGAAGGTTTGGGTCCAGAAAACCTTCTTAACTTTCAATGGAAGTCAATGTAAAAAGATTTGACTTTCCCAAGTCAGTTTGGAGCGTTTTTATTGGTCAGCATGAAATATCTGCCAGATCATATTATACCAAAATAACCAGGTAAAGACTTCCCACCCTGTGTAACAGAGATGCTATATATATCAACAATTTCGTTACAAATTCAAATTTTATGTGATTATTATGTAGCTTATTGTATGAATATTATAATGTTATCAGATTCTAATGCTCATAATTCTTTTGTAGGTCCATTTTCTACTCATTTGAACATTATAAACTGGCTGTTGTTCCAAAAAGGCCCAATTAACATTCCAGCTTTCATATCATGAGGATGAAATAACGCTCTCAGATCACTGGTTCTAATCTCTCTATATTCTGTACGTGTTCCCCATCACTCCGTCCTGTTTTAGGTCTGCCTTCATGTCACTGTCCCTCAGTCATGCCCCAACAGTTTTCCATTTGCCCACTCCCTCCTTTCTCCCACTGCTGTCACGGTGAAATATGCGTCTGCTCCCTCCTTTTGTCCCAAAGGGCAGAGGAGGTAAACTGCCATGCAAGGCCAAAGACACTCAGCCAGCAGCTCGGAGCTGAGAAGATCATAAACGCTCGTTCGTTTTGCTGCTCATGAATGAGAGAAGAGAGGGTTTTGGTTTTGGGCCCTTCACACACAGGCTTGTCTCGTTCACCTAAATAACACAAACACAGACGCGTTATGTAGGAGGAGAAATGGACCCGGGCTCTTCGGGGGGTGAATTTCAAATGCGCTCAGCGTGAAACAGATGAACCCTTTGTGAGGTGATTTGAGGGAAGTCCATCAACAAGTGCTGTGTAAAAATACCCATCTGGGCTGCTTCTTTTCCAATATTACAGCTTGCTCATTAGCCCCTGATGGTCCACTGAACATCGTCGTGCTGGCATGTTTGTACTTCCCCCAGAAGATGCAGCTCTGCTGGATCAGCCCAAAGGAAATTGTTCCATTCACACTGATTTGGACCTCACCCATGTCCTGCATGTGGTAATAAAGCTCTTGGCAGCTGGATTATTATTATTATTATTATTATTATGATGATGATGATGTTGATGTACAGATCTTTCCCATATAAGTCTCTCCAGCCCTCTTGATATTATTGTGTTTATCATCCTTCTGGTACACCGAGGATCTTTTTTCATAGGAAGTGGCTTTTGCATGTATTGGGTGTAGAGTGTACTGGGCTTTTGATCATGTGTGGCATCTTAATGTGATCAATAATGCGATCATGTGACATCATGTGAAAAATGTGAGCATGTGTGACATCATAATGTGATCAATAATGTGATGATGTGTGACATGATGTGAATATGAGGTCATGTGTGACATCATAATGTGATCCATAATGAGATCATGTGTGACATCATGTGAATATGAGGTCATGTGTGACATCATAATGTGATCCATAATGAGATCATGTGTGACATCATGTGAATATGAGGTCATGTGTGACATCATAATGTGATCAATAATGTAAGCATGTGTGACATCATGTGAATATGAGATCATCTGTGAAATCATGTAAATACTGTGATCATGTGTGACATAATGTAAATAATATGATCATGTGACTAACAGGATCATGTGATGTGTGAACATGTGATCTCGTGATGTGACTAATATGTATAATCACTGATAAAAATAGAAATGTGGAAAAAGAGGTAAGGGATGATGTCATTGGAGGGGACGTGATGTCTTTAAATTTGGAACCTCGTAACAGAAGCATTTAGTTAATTACGTTCTGCAGACATGAGCTTCAGTTGTTCCAATAAAGCAACCCCCCTCCCCCCCGTATGACGGTTCACTCTAGACACCCTCTGCTGCCAAATAGCACCAATAATCTCAGGACTATTTTTAACTGTTCCTAAAACTACATATCCCAGCAGGCATTGCGTCACGGTGAAAAAAGTAGTTCAGAAATTCACAGCAAAGAACATGTCTGCCTCCTGCTGATATCCTTGCTCCGTACATTGGACCACATTTGGCAAAACTCCAAGTAAATCTTTGGCCTGAGCTACGTTTTTCCTTCATTCTTGGCATACGCTGGCAGCCCAACAGAATTCCTGCTTTTCTCACTGATATCCGCCAAAAACCTCGAATGGGATTAGTGTTAGTGTTAGTGTTAGTATTTTCAGGCCCTGCTCTGGCCTTGACCACCACCTCACTCTGCTTTCTCTCATTTTCATAATGATTTCCTCACATCTAAACGAATGAAGGAGGCGTCCCACACCGTCACACTGCTGTCCACAGATCTCCTTTAATGGTCAGATTTTTCTGCTCCACACATTTTCAGACAGTCATCACATCACCTGAACGACACTACTCCTCAACTCACATTGTCTTGTTGACAGATTGCCTCATTTTATGTGATTATCCACCGAGCATAGAGAAGAGAATCTATGAAACACAAAATCCAAAACATCTGTTAAACATCTGTGTACAATATGACGTATTCATTTTGTTCAGTGTATTTAGTGATTCAAACAGTAATAAGGGAAAAAAATAAAATTAAAAAAACACATTATATATGTGTGTGTGTGTGTATATATATAATCATATAATTATATATATATATAAACAAATATTAGTATACATATCAATTTCTTTTTAAGAATTAGCTTCATTTCCCAGTTATAAACAATAGGTCCAGCTTTAGTCTATAGGTCCAATAGGTCCAGCTTTAGTCTTTAGGTCCAATAGGTCCAGCTTTAGTCTTTAGGTCCAATAGGTCCAACTTTATATTTTATGTTATAAAATTAACCTTAAATCACAGTAAGAACATTATAATTCTCTATAATATTAATTCTTTATAATTATTAATAACATTTATGGTCACAGTTTCATAAAATTATACCCTGAATCCATCCTAAAGCACAACATGGATAAGTACTAATAAATAAGTGCATCCCTTAAAAAAATCAAAGAGACAAAATGAAAATATTCCAACAAAAACAATCAAATATGTGTGTGTTTAAAAACCTAAACAAAATGTACATATTCTATACCAATATAAGGTTCATTAATAGGTCCTTAAAATCTTAAAGGGGTTCCCTGCTATCCATGGATCCAAGGTTTTCAGGAAGCTAAAGCCCTAAAGCTTTGATCATTTTCAATAACTCTCAAATAAACATACTGCTATATTTACATATTTACTTATGGGGCAAATCTTGTTCTTTGTGACAAATTTGCTGGGTTTTCTCAAATACATTATGCTTCACTATACAGTTATACAGTAAACTATACAATTGTGTGTATTGAGTCTTGTGGTCTCAAGGACGTTTGCACAGCCCCTTCATAATAACAGATGTCTGGACTGATTTGGATTTGAATGGTGGCTAACTGTTGAAATGTGCGGCGCCTGTTGCCTCAGAACATATACGTATAAATCTGAGAGCCAGGATTGCAGAATTGTGGAGTCTAAAATGTGGAAAGTCACAGGGGAAAACAGGAAAGATTGGAGGCTTTTAGAAGCGCTAAAGAGGAGAAGGATCCATCAGATCTTTGTTGCCAATCCCTTGTAATTATATAATTGGTTCGTAAATCTCTATAGAGTCTCTACTCTGGACTGCATGATGGTGCATTCACAGCCATCTTAATTGTCCTGTTCTGCACAATAAAAAGAAAACAGCAAAATTCACAATCAGTTCTTGCTTTTTAATGATGTGGTTTTAGTCTTCAGCTTGGGTTGTTGTGAAGGCTTTTGCAGCTGGGTAGGGTTTGAGTTTCCGCTGATTGATATTTAGGCAGTTTTAATCAGGGAAAGTTTTTCCTTGCAGTGTTTTCAGCACCTTCATCTGATAATTGCACGTTTAACTTCACAAATACGTCTATTAAAACCAATTAAGATCTGCATAAAAGACTGTTTTGGTCTGACGTTCGCACACTGTAAGCCTCTGTAAGACTCTGGTGGGTGTAATTGTTTCCAAACTCTGATCTATAAAATGATCGGTTTTATGTTCCTTCAAACTCCTACACACGTCACTGGACTCTACAAAGCATTTGGGCTTTTCTTCGCTTATCTTGTCGGCCCTCCTGCTGTATCCCTTCATGTCTGAACTTCACTCTATTACTCTGCTGCTTGCTTGATAAGTCTGGGTGTGTTTAAAGGTTTTGGGAGAAGCTGAGGAGTCCCTGTTTTGCATGACGGGCAGCCTTTTCTTTTCTGTTTCCTGTCTCAGGCATTCTGTGTAAAGCCCTGACACACCACATCGTACAGCTCTTTTATTGATCTGCTTTAGTCACTAGGCTGGGGGCAAGAATGGGATTCCCAAATGGCCTCTCATGCATAAACATCCTTCCAACATTGACCTGTGCCAAGATGTCAAAATTTCTTGAATCCAGATCCACAACTAATCCAATATCTAAAGCCAGTACCATGCCATTATGACCTCCTTACTAATATCTATCACCTCTAGCTGTAATGTTTTGTTGTTTGCTTGAATTGCATTTATTTATTGGGCACAAGGCAGGAATACATTTACATTTAAGGCATTTAGCAGATGCTCTTCTCCAGAGTGACTTACGAAAGTGCTTTGCTATTTACCCAAGAAAAACCTCAGCTAGTTTAAAAAGACTAAAATTCAGAGCTCCTCTAATCTTATACTCTACTAAACACAAGTCAGTAAGGAGACCATAGTACTCTTCTCTTCACCTGAGTACTCTCAGAAGAGGAGGGTCTTCAGTCTGGGTTTGAAGACAGCGAGCGTTGGACTCTGCTGTTCGGACACCCAGGGGAAGTTCGCTCCACCACTTCGGTGCAGGACAGAAAAAAGTCTGGACGCTCGTCTTCCATGGATCTTAAAGGATGGCGGGTCGAGCCGAGCTGTACTTGAAGCTGGAAGGGCTCTTGGTGCAGATTGGCTTTTGACCATTGTCAAAACCTCCCGCACAGGCTGCCAGTCAATAGCAGGCTACTACACACACTCATTCACATACACAACCACACCTACATTTTTAAAAATAAAGGGTTCTTTCAGCAATGTAAGCAAACAAGCATGGTTCTTTACCAAACCAAAAGATCACTGGTCAAAGAATCATTTAAAGATTATGCAGTCATTGATTGTAGCCAATTTTAGGTTAGGCCAATGTAGTTATAGGAGTTTTGCCCAAGGTTTGGTGTATTGGTGTATAACACCCAGACTGGGAATCGAACCCTGGTCTCCCACATGGTGCAACAGCTCACTAGCAAGTAGTGGAGTTATCCGTTGCGCCACACCAACCACCAACCACATTTTGGGATGTGGGAGCAAACCAGAGGACCTGGATGAAACCCATGTGGACATGAGGAGAATACGGACACAGTAATCACACTCCTGCTGAGGTCCCCTCTGCCTGTGTCAGACCAGCTGCCTCCTACCAGTCCGACCAGCACCCATGTCAGACCAGCGGCACACCCTCCTACCACTGCTACCTGCCTAATGCCCATGTGACAACCTAAATGGACTCTATTAAATAAAAAAATCAAAAAATAATAATATTAAATGGCAATATTAACTATCATTACTCTTACCATCACTGCCATGACTACGTTTAAGTTCTACTACACCATGATTATTACATTATTAATTATGATCAGAGCAGTTTAGACGGTTTGTTAACTTTTTTAATCAATAATTTATAAATAGTTCTGACCAGAGGAGGATGGGTCGGGTCCCCCTTGTGAGTTTTGGTTTCTCCCAAGGTTTCTTCCTCCAGCTCTGATGGAGTTTTTCCTTGCCACTGTCTCCATTGGCTGCTCACTGGGGGTCTTTCTTGTCTTTTACTAATTACTAATTATGTAAAGCTGCTTTGTGACAACACCAGTTGTAAAAAGCTGTACAAATAAATTTGACTTTGACTTTGACTCTGGCTTTGCTCACAAAGGCCTTCAAAATGAAGAAGAAGATGATTGGACACAAAGGAGGTGACTTATTACACCCTCTATTGTCCATGCACTGTGCTCTTCACTACCAACAGTGGTGATGGTGCAAGAATTTGGTTGCCAAGCAGCACATTCAAAGCTCATAATGAGGAGCAGGTGCCGTGAACCCGTGGCTGGAGCGAGGCATGCCATGGTTGGCATGAAGGCCAGGCAGCTTTTGTGTGAGGGAATCTATTTATGTCATGGAGCCTCTCGTGAAGAAACCTGCTCTGTGGGGAAATAAACACGATGTGGACAACTGCAGATGCCGCCAATACAGCGTTTGACCCCGGGGTATCTTTAAACCCAAATGGCAGCACTTCAAACTCAAAGCAACCCCTCCAGTGCAGGTTCCAGCCTCCTGAGCTCTGAATGCACTCCTTTCGGACCATACTTCCTAATGGGAGTGAAACGGAGACTCAAATGGAAACCGTCTCGCATTATGTAATTACTACACAAGCTTACTTACTGTGCCCTCTAGAATTAGGAGACGGGTTAGTAAAAGCAGGGGTGGTTAGGGAAATAGAGCACAGGTCATGTTCTGTATACCCCATGGCTTACTGTTGTTTAACATTGTCATGGCGTGCTGACCGTGAGCAAGCGAGCCTCGCTGATGACTTGATTGGCAGGGTGACCTGTTCCTGAACGTGAACACTTAGCAGAAGCTGGCCTCTACACACTTCTACAGTACGGGGAACCTCTCGTGAAACCTTGAGGTCCCAAATGATACAATTCTCGGGACCAAATGGCGGTGTGGAGGCTCCTTAAATACCCCCGAACAGCATGAATCATGAACCAATACCCATATAAAGAACTAAACACATGAACTAAACGAGACGGAAGTCCTTATTTGGGCCTGTGGGTGGCGGCTCGAAATCGCCCCGGGGGGGCACGATACAGAGGGGCCGACAAACATAAGCCAATTTCTTTTAGATTTAGATTTTTAACACCAGAACAGCCAAAAACGGTCACTTGGACCAGGTAGATTTTTTTGAGATGTAATATTGATGTAGTATTTATGCACATTTTACTTTGACATTGTTATGAGATTATTATTTCAAAGCAAAACAAATATTTCTACCTAGAAAGGCCATTACAGTCATTTTGACCCGCTCTTTTTGGGCAAGCAGCTGCAGCTGAGTTCCCTTAGAAAGTAAAAAAAAAACTGGCCAATAGGTTCTGATTCATATATATATATATATATATATATATATATATATATATATATATATATGCATGGAGCAGAGAAAAATATCATAATCAGATTAGGCTGAATAAGATCAGACAACAGAATTGACATATCATGAAAAATTGAGTCTTGCTGAGACTCGGATGGAGGTGAGGGAGCACCAGTCTCACACAACTGATAAACAAGGTATCAGCCCCTCGGTATCGCGCCCTCCCCTGGGGCAATGCCGAGCCGCCACCCACAGGCCCAAATAAGGACTTCCTCCTCGTTTGTGTATATGTTTGGTTCAGCATCTCGTTTCATGTTGATCATGTTCAGGTACTTAAGGAGCCTCGACGCTTACGAGAATTGCATTGTTTGGGACCTTGAGGCAGCCCGAGAGGTTCCTGTTACTGCTCACAGTGTGTTCATGCGAGCTTCCTCGTTCTCGAGCAGGCCACCCGGCCATTCAAGGACTCAGCGAGGCTCGCTCGCTCTCAGCCCTCAAGATATACCCACGACTCTCGCTCCAGCTAGGCGACCCATGTTCACGCAGCAGTGCCAGGTTTGGTCGGCCTAGCCGTTCTTGCCTAGTAGCTGGTCCCCCAGCTAAACCCCCAGTCTCAGGTGTGTTTGTTTTCGCCCTCTGGTCTTTTGATTTATCTTGCCCCTGTGTGTTATCTTGAGCTGTTAAATTACTTGCATTGGACCCATCTCTGCGAGTGTTCATCTTTCTGTGTCTGGCCTAACCCGCCATGACACAAGGCCAAGATGTTTCTACTGAGTTACAAGACAGAGATTCCTATTCCCTTAAGAAATTGTATTAAAGAGAGTATAATAGTAGAACTTAAAATAAAATGAACAGCTCTTGTAGTGGCCATTCCTTCTGGAAGAGGTTGCTGTAAACATACTGTAATTATTCGATGATGACTTTCAAAACGCATAAAATAAAATCAGTAATATTTACACTCTCGAACCATGTTTGAGTCAAATTCCAGCAACTGGCCGATTTGGCCATGCAGAGGCTGTGTTTTATTACTCCTCCAGTACAAGATGGACTCTGTTAGAGGGTTGACAAAGGGCTCTATTCTAATAGCAGATGATATTTAAGATAAGGGACTGATAAGAGGGATAAGTACCAAGGGCACTGTAATTTACAATGTCTAATTAATGATGAAAGCTGGTCAGTTTCTATAGATGTGTTTGATATGATAATTTCAAACCACTCAATTGATTCTATATTGTTTGATATGATAATCAGATTTCATTGGGCACTGCTCCCTGTGCTTTGTTGCGTTCTAGGACTAGATGAAAGGCTTCTGAAGGCAGATCATGGCAGAGAAAGCAAAATCGGAATGCAGTTAACTGTCAACAGTACTAATACACAGTTAGCCGGGTTTATGTTTACATAAAAATGAGCCTACGTGCTTTTGGGCCCTTTATAGTTTTGCAAGTCGACTTGTTAGCTGCATTATTTTTAAACATTTCCTAATACAGCAGGAGCGTCTTTAGAACATCCTATGCTGTATTTCTGATGTGGAAAGAAAGTGTTCACAGTTCACATGTTCACTTGCTCAGTAAGAGGATCAGGTGATGCTGAAACATGCCTCTATGCTTGGTTGCTTTCAGCTGCCTTGCCTGTTAAAAGTCTGGAAGGCCAGTGAGCATTAGAGAGTAACTCAAACCCACAGGACTCCGGAAGGCTCGGCACCTCAAAAGATGCTCATCTGGCAGCACATTTTTAAACCTTGCTTTTCTTGACAAGCTGTGGACCTATGCTCATTACAGGGGGCTGCAATCTACTCCAAATAGTAGCAGTGTTAACTATGTGGCAATTGCTTATTGCTCATGGTTTTGCTTCTGGACCTCTAAAGTGGCATCGTGGTTATTTTTAGATATACCGACAATAATATACTGAGGCCACATGATAATATACTGAACCATTCAGACACAAGATAACATAAATTTAATTAATAATAATAATAATAATAATAATAATAATAACAATAATAATATCCTCAATATCTTATCTCATCTACTGTTTGGTACAAACACAACTCGTTGTGTTTGGAGGAGAGTGAATGCTGAGTTGCATCCAAAGAACACCATACCAACTGTGAAGCATGGGGGTGGCAACATCATGCTTTCTCGCGGCCCAGTGTCCGCACTGCACCTGTCAGGGCCAGCGTGGGGGGACAGGGCTGCCTTGTCTCTCCTTTAGCGGGAGACAAAACCAAATGCCTGCCTTTGAGAAACGGTGGTAGAGCGACTCCTTAGATGAGACTGATAAGTAGGTCTGTGCAGTGTTGCAGTGATTTATACCTAGAAGATGTTGAATGTTGGATGTTGGATTGTACATGACCCCAATATATATCAAGATGAACATAAACTATGTCTCACAGACAGGCCGAAAGTGTTATTACCAAGGAATAGCCCCACCAGTTTGGACAGAAGTCCTTGTAGTTACTGAGTAATATGAGTAAAATAGGCCACATGATAATATACTGAACCATTCAGACACAAGATAACATAAATTTAATTAATAATAATAATAATAATAATAATAATAATAACAATAATAATATCCTCAATATCTTATCTCATCTACTGTTTGGTACAAACACAACTCGTTGTGTTTGGAGGAGAGTGAATGCTGAGTTGCATCCAAAGAACACCATACCAACTGTGAAGCATGGGGGTGGCAACATCATGCTTTGGGGCTAGGACGACTGGTCCGTGTACATGAAAGAATGAATGGGGCAGAGTATTGTATTGTGAGATTTTGACTGCAAACCTCCTTCCATCAGCAAGGGCATTGAAGATGAAACGTGGCTGGGTCTTTCAGCATGACAATGATCCCAAGCACACTGCCAGGGCAACAAAGGAGTGGCTTCGTAAGAAGCATTTCAAGGTCCTGGAGTGGCCTAGCCAGTCTCCAGATCTCAACCCCATAGAAAACCTTTGGAGGGAGTTGAAAGTCCGTGTTGCCCGCCGACAGCCCCAAAACATCACTGCTCTAGAGGAGATCTGCATGGAGGAATGGGCCAACATACCAGCAACGGTGTGTGTCAACCTTGTGAAGACTTACAGAAAACGTTTGACCTCTGTCATTGCCAACAAAGGATATATAACAAAGTATTGAGATGAACTTTTGTTATTGACCAAATACTTATTTTCCACCATTATTTGCAAAAAAACTTAAAAAATCAGACAATGTGATTTTCTGAATTTTGTTTCTCATTTTGTCTCTCATAGTTGAGTCTACCTATGATGTCAATTACAGCCTCTCTCATCTTTTTAAGTGGGAGAACTTGCACCATTAGTGACGGACTAAATACTTTTTCCCCCACTGTATATATATATACAGTGTAAAAGATATATATAAGATATATATATATAAGAGCATGAGCAAACTGCACTGTTTACACTTGTTTGTTAGGTATCGCTACCCACAATTACTAACTGTAGACCACCTGTTGCTAAGCACAATATGTCACCCTCCTTCCAGCCTATCCATCAAGGGAAAGGGATCACCATATTCTCAGCAGGGCAATGACACAACATGGCAGTGGCATGCTAGTGGTAGGGTTGGTGGGGGCTCTGGAATGAGTGTACAGCAAAGACCCTGACAGATGAATTGTGCAGCAACAGATGGGCCACAGTCCAGTAGGTAGTAGATTCAATAGTTGCAAGATTCAACTCAGCATCATTTCAAAGTTAAAAGGGAGGTTTTGCATAAAAAGAAAGTCTCTTTGCTGGGAAGTCTAGACATTTTTATCAGTCTGCCATTCCGTTCACATTTGAGAATTGCAGGCCTGCGCTCTGGGTTACTAATGCTGCTTGCTAGAAGAGTTTGGCAGCATGCCTGTTCCTGAGAGAGACCTTAACAGACCTCTGAAATGACAGTTTTGAGATAATCCTTTACTTTAGATGAGTGTGTGTGTGTATGTGTGTGTGTGTCCCTAAGCGAACAGTATTTCTCTGAAAGCAAGCATTTATGTCTCTTGAAAAAAATGAATAGACAGTCATTTTCCTTTTTTGAGACAATACTGAAGCTGAAGGCTTCATTTTGTCTGCCATTCTGAAGCCATCTACAGCTACAGCACAATCTGTTAACTGCATCTGCCAATGCCTGCCCCTCCTGCCTCGGGCAGGTATTTTTGGGGGTCTTTGGTGAGCCCTGCCTTCCGAAGCTCATTTATCATCATCAGTTTTTCCACCCAAGTGTAAAACCCGCCCATCCATCCCTCCTTCCTTTCCATCCACCTCTCCAAACGTGTGTTTTGGGTGCTTCCCCAGTTGCGGTTGGCAGCTCAGGCCTCTCTCGCGGCCCAGTGTCCGCACTGCACCTGTCGGGGCCAGCGTGGGGGGACAGGGCTGCCTTGTCTCTCCTTTAGCGGGAGACAAAACCAAATGCCTGCCTTTGAGAAACGGTGGTAGAGCGACTCCTTAGATGAGACTGATAAGTAGGTCTGTGCAGTGTTGCAGTGATTTATACCTAGAAGATGTTGAATGTTGGATGTTGGATTGTACATGACCCCAATATATATCAAGATGAACATAAACTATGTCTCACAGACAGGCCGAAAGTGTTATTACCAAGGAATAGCCCCACCAGTTTGGACAGAAGTCCCTATAGTTACTGAGTAATATGAGTAAAATAGTGTCTACTAGGCCTTTCTGCATTAAGGGGTTTACAAGCCCATTTACCACCCTGTTATTTTGCCTCTGAATGAAACATACAGGGTTTATAACCCTGTAGTGACTGTAACAGCCTTAACACTGTAACAGAAACACTAACTCATTCCAAGCCCTACCAGATAGTGGCGCTGTCCTCTTGCTGTGTCCACTCAGCGCGATGTGCTGTCAGCTTTTAGTCGAGCTGGGTTTGGCTTTCTCAATTCTTACCAGTGAAAAAAGGGAGGGAGCGAATGTTCGAGGGATGAGATGGTAACAACAAGAGTCAACAACTGATCCCTGTATGCTCCCCAAAGCGTTCGCATCCCGAGGTGCTGAGTTTAAGCTCCCCGTCTGTGGACACTTGCGCAGAAAAAGCCGCAGCCGTAAGAGGTCTGGTTCATGTAGAAACATGTATTCATATATCTCTAGCAGAGTCTGCTCTCTAGTATCAACACCACCATATTTTCCTGAAGTTTTGTTTAACTGTTTCATTGATTTTGACTAGAGCTTTCTCCAGTGGGCTGGCTGTGAGGTATACGAGTCAAGACTGTGATGTAACAGTTTTGGGGTTTTGGAATTGGCCCATTTTAAAGCTCTGTTTAGGTTCGGCTGGGTTTTTTTTTAAAGAAGTAAACACGTCACGTCAAGTCAAATGTAATCGTATAGCTTTTTTACAACTGTTGTCGTCACAAAGCAGATGTACATAATCAGTAATTAGTAAAAGCCTGAAAAAAAATAAATAAATAACATAAAAAGACACGAAAAATCTAAGCCAAAAGCCCTCAGAGCTGGAGGAAGAAATCTTGGGAGCAACCAAGATTCACAAGGGGGACCCGACCAGTCCTCCTCTGATCAGAACTATTTATACATTATAGACAAAAGTTACCAAACCATCAAAACTGGTAGACTACTCTGGTGTGCAACATATTCATAATCATAATATAATAATAATGGTGTAGTAGAACATTAATATAGTCATGGCAGTGATGGTCAGAGTAATGATGGTGGTGATATTAATAGTGGCAGATAGTTAAGAGTCCATTTAGGTTTAAACATGGTCATTAGGCAGGTAGCAGTGGTAGTGGAGGGTGTGCAGCTGGTCTGACATGGGTGATGGTGGGGACGGGGACGGCTGGTCGGACTGGTAGGTGGCAGCTGGTCTGATGCAGGTAGAGGGGACCCCAATGGGCAGTCTTCCAGCAGGTCAGAGAAGGTAAAGAGGCAGAGGGTTTCAGGTTCATGGTTTGTCACTTCCATGTACTGAGCCGTACTGATAGGAGAAATACAGTTCTCCATACCCCTGAACCCTGATCTCATAGGGTAAAGCACTTAGAATAGGATGCTATCATTATACCATTCATATTCATTCAATCCTTGTTCAGAATAAAGCATCTACAGTGCCTTGCCATGGCTCGAACCACAGGAACAAACTGGAACAAATTACCTTGTTTACAGTTCAAATATTTACTTGGGGTTGGCATGGCAAGCCTTCATAGCACCTTCTTGAATTGCCTGCTCATGAAGCTAAGCTATTTATTCCTCCCATGTAGAACTCTGCATATATTACCATACCTCACCCTGACAATGCCCAACATGTCACGACCCAGCAGCCTTCATGTTCCACCGTCAGGCTTCAGCATTCCGCATCTAAACCAGGTCCCTGAAATAGCGGTTCTCACAACCACATTCCAAACTTAGGTTTATAGGTCTCGCCTGTTCTGCCAGCAAGGTACAGTACATGCCTCTGCTTCCCTGCTAGAACTGCGAATTCAAATATCCACAGCCTGGGACATACTGCCGTTGCTTTCGTCCATCCTTTAGAGTCTTTCAGCTTGATTCATCATCCCTGTGCCTTTGACCCACATCATAAAATCAATATAGCAATATTGCAACTGGGCTTTCTACAATACGATCAGTCCATCCAGCAGCTAATGCTGGAGCTAATCAAAGGATCTGGACCAGGCCGACTGGGGTATCAGCGACACACTGGACAGCAGTCAGTGGACCAGATAAAAGGCTCCCAGCGTCGCCAATTATTGGTGCTTTCACAACTAGGGGGTAAAATTGGACCGTAGCACATACACACACATCCCCGACCCCCACACCCTTTAGACAAAGGCTTCATCCTTTGGCTACTGTTCTTTTCCTTCACTGGAAGAACGTGGGAGTCGAGGGGAGGACAGGAGCAGCTGGAATGGAGCAGAAAGCAACTTGAAAGCTTGCCCTTAAACCTCCTGGTGGCCAATCAGATATTACACATTAGTGCATTTACCTAAAAATACATAAAATACTTACAATAATAATGTAAACAATGTGGATCTAGGAGTTACATACTGTCCATAAAAGATTTCACAGCTTTAATCAATATTTCAAGAGGTCTGTGATCAATCAGTAAATAAAATAATATACTTTATAATATTATTATATTATAAAGTATATTATTCCACTATTTTGCATCTTCAAATATGATAGATTTGCAGATTAGGTATTTAAAACCTATTAAATAGCACAGATTAAAACCTTATAAGCTCTGGAATAGTGAGCAAAGGAATGTGAATTGATGGACAAAAGTATTGGGACACCTACACATTCACACTACGCACTTACAGGAGCTTTTCTGAGACCCCATTCCAAACCCACAGGCTGTATTAATATGGAGCTGGTCCCTCTTTGCTCTCAGCTCTAACAGCAGCAGCAGGTCTGGAGCTCTGCTGCAGTTACTGAGTCAGCTGGAGACTTTTCTACACTCTGCTCTGAGGAGCTCAGTGCTTGGCCCTGACCCCGCTCTGTAACTTTACGTGGTCTGACAAACACCCGGTGGACACTGAGCTGCTCTCTGTGAGCTGTTCCTCCTAAACTCTTCCACTGTTCAATAATAACACCACTCACAGCTGATGGAGGAAGATCTAGGAGGGAAGGTCTAAATTTCACCAGCTGACTTATTGTTGTTGTTGGTGCAGTGGTGTCTCCTATTACATACAGAACCACGCTGGAGTTCAGTGAGCTCTTCACAACCTCCTGTTCTTTCACTGATGTGTGGAAGGACTGACAGACTGCAGGACTAGGGGCTTGAGTTCATACACCTGTGGTTTATACGATGGGACTGAATTAAACACTTGAATTTAATGATTAAAAGGTGTGTCCAAATACTTTTGCCCACAAAGTCCAGATCTGAGCAGCTTGTTTCTTTCTGTGGGATGTGGGATAATAGTGTCCTGTGGACTGGTTCTGGTTATATGCTCCAAGTATGCTTGGATTTAAGTATATCAGCCAGAACATTAGTACCACTGACAAGTAAAGTGAAAAACACTGATAATCTTCATCTGGGTCATCAGAACATCTCCAGAACATCAGGAGCAGGTCTGGTGGGGTTTCTCTGGTGGTAGTACTAGGGGGGCCTACTCAATATTAGGCAGGTGGTATTAATGTTATGGCTGATTAGTGACACATCGGCTGTAGAGTGTATACTGATCCAGAGTCAGCGTTCCGGGGCCAGTGCCAGTGCCAGTGCCAGTTGCTTGTCATGCTGGTAATGGGATCAAATCTGATCCGCTATCTGTCCAAGCATGTGTCTCTCAATCTGCTCAGTGATGTTGGGTAAGTGTGTGACAGTAATCAGAGGCATGTGTTCCCTCATCCCTCATGCAACACACACACACACACACACACACACACACTCAGACACACAGACATACACCATGATGTACTCTCACACCCTACGAAGAGCGACTGGCCTTTTAATCAATTAGGCTCCCTGCTCTGATACAGTCTGCCACGGCCACGCCGTAATAGCATTAGCATACGGCACCAGGCAGGGCTGACAACTGTGCTCTCCCCTTCACACACCAGCCTAAATCACCAGTGTGTGTCCTGCTGCTCGGCTCTTTGAAGCGGAGAGTGTGTGTAGCTCTTTGATGTGACTCTCATTGGTCCTGATGCTCCTCCTGCTCTTTTTATAGCAAATCTGAGATGGAGCATTCTCTGATGGAGGAATTTGATCCACCCAGACTCTCTCTCTCTCTCTCTCTCTCTCTCACACTCTCTCTCTCTCTCTCTCTCTCTCTCTCTCTCTCTACTTCTCACATACACTCTCTCTCACTCTCTCTCTCTACTTCTCTTTCTCTCTCTCTCTCTCTCTACTTCTCTCACACACTCTCTCTAACTCTCTCTCTCTACTTTTCATACATACTCTCTCTCTCTCTGTCTCTCTCTCTCTCTCTCTCTCTCTCTCTCTCTCTCTCTCTCTCTCTCTCTTTCCCCCTTCCCCTCACATTGTAACTCACTCACTCTCTAACTAACTCTCTATCTCCTATCTTTCTCTCCTCTCTTTATTACCCTCTTTCTCTAACTCACCCTCTCCCTCACTTTCTCTCTAGCTCACTCATTCTCTCTCTCGCTCTTTCTCTACTCTCCCTCTCTCTCTAACACTCCCTCTCTCTCTCTTCTCTGTTTCTCTAACTCAGTCACTCTCTCTTTATAACTCTCTCTCTAACTCACCGCTCACACTCTAACTCTCTCTCTCTCACACACACTTGCTCTAACAATCTCTCTCGCACTCACTCCACTCTCTCTTTCCTCATTGTAACTCACTCTTTCTCTCTCTCTAACACACACACACACACACACACACACACATATATATATATATATATATATATATATATAGCTCACTATATTGAACCTTATGGTTTCTGTCTGAAGCTGAATCTCCATTCAGAACAGTGTCCACTAATCCACCTTCAGTGATTCATATCTACTAATGTTAACATATATCATTTTTATCTCTATCAGTTTGGTCCATGTTGGCACCCCAGCACTTCTCCACTGTAAAACTACGGCAGCAGAGTGGAGAGAGCAGTGAGCACCACTGATCACCACTGCGGATAATCACCGCCGAGCAGGATCTCCCAACACGTGTACAGGTGGGCTTACAGCCTAATTTCCTAATGAAATGAATAGGGAAGCTGATATAGGTGATGGGAAGTGGGTCGTGATGCGGTAACCATGGCAACTACATAGTAATATCATAGTATCTTTGACAGCACAAGTAATTAGGTTGATAATTTGGATCTCCTGTTGTGTGTGTGTGTGTGTGTGTGTGTGTGTGTGTGTGTGCGCGCGTTTTGTGGGTCAGTAGACTGCAGTCATGCCTGGCACGCATCACACTGCTCTCCTTTCTGTCAGTGAAACCGTCTTCACTCTGCCTGAACCTCTGCAGACAGCACTGACGTACCCTGTTCCCTTCCAGAACACGGAGCATTCTCAGGTTTACACTGTTCCCTCTGTCTGCCTGCCTGTGTGTGTGTGTCTGTGTGTATGTGTGTGTGTGTGTGTGTGTGTGTGTGTGTGTGTGCATCTTTCCAAAAGATTTACAGCTTGGTATTTTTGATGTGTCCTTCCTCACATCACCTCCCAGCCTAGCTTAGAGTAATCGAGAGCGAGAGAGAGAGAGAGAGAGAGAGAGAGAGAGAGAGAGAGAGAGACAGAGAGAGAGACAGAGAGAGAGAGAGAGAGAGAGAGAGGAGTAAAATGAATTAAAAAGAGTGAGAGAGAGCGAGTCTGGGAGTGATAGAGACAAAAAGAGAGAGAGACAGATAGAAGAAGCAAAGGGATGTGAGAGGGAGATAAAGAGAGAGCTAGAGAGAGAGAGTTAGAGAGAGAGAGCTAGAGAGAGAGAGAGCCAGAGAGAGAGTTAGAGAGAGAGAGAGTTAGAGAGAGAGAGTTAGAGAGAGAGAGAGAAAGAGAGAGTTAGAGAGAGAGAGAGAGAGTTAGAGAGAGAGAGTTAGAGAGAGAGAGAGAAAGAGAGAGTTAGAGAGAGAGAGAGAGAGAGAGTTAGAGAGAGAGTTAGAGAGAGAGAGTTAGAGAGAGAGAGAGAGTTAGAGAGAGAGTTAGAGAGAGAGAGAGAGAGTTAGAGAGAGAGTTAGAGAGAGAGTTAGAGAGAGAGAGAGAGAGAGTTAGAGAGAGAGAGAGTTAGAGAGAGAGTTAGAGAGAGAGAGAGAGAGTTAGAGAGAGAGTTAGAGAGAGAGAGAGAGAGAGTTAGAGAGAGAGTTAGAGAGAGAGAGAGAGTTAGAGAGAGAGTTAGAGAGAGAGAGAGAGAGAGAGAGTTAGAGAGAGAGAGAGAAGAGTGAAAGGAATGAGAGAGAGAGAGAGTTAGAGAGAAGAGTGAAAGGAATGAGAGTTAGAGAGAGAGAGAGAGAGTTAGAGAGAGAGTTAGAGAGAGAGAGAGAGAGTTAGAGAGAGAGTTAGAGAGAGAGAGAGAGAGTTAGAGAGAGAGAGAGAGAGTTAGAGAGAGAGTTAGAGAGAGAGAGAGAGAGTTAGAGAGAGAGAGAGAGAGAGAGAGAAAGAGAGTTAGAGAGAGAGAGAGAGAGAGAGTTAGAGAGAGAGTTAGAGAGAGAGAGAGAGAGAGTTAGAGAGAGAGTTAGAGAGAGAGAGAGAGAGTTAGAGAGAGAGTTAGAGAGAGAGAGAGAGAGTAAAAGTAAAGTAGTGTTAAGTATATTATCCGCACAGTTGTGTGTGTGTATAGATGTTAGTGTATATTTATTTTAGTCTTTATTTTAATTATTGCTATTTTTATTCACTACTGTCATTTATTCTGTAATTATTAAAAAAGTCAAATAAACATACAGACATACAGAGAGAGAGAAAAGTGAAAGGAATGAAATAGAGAGAGAGAGAGAGAGAGAGAGAGAGATGTTGAGAGATCTGCTGTGTCTCAGTGCTTTATCTCCTCCCTGTTGGAGGAACATCTGCGCAGGCAGATCAGATAAGGTGGCTCTTCTGCTGCACATCTCTCCTCCACACTGCTGCAGCTCCACTAATGAGCCTCTGTATCACTGTAATGCTGGGATACATTGTATTACAGTTCACTGACACCCCTGTGGCCCTGCTGAGTCTCAGCCCTACTGGAGAGCCTCTACACACACACACACACACACACACACACACACACACACACACACACACTCGCTGTATTGAAATGTGTATCATTTCAGTGCATCCTTCCCACATAAATAATTCATGTCAACTGAAAGACAAATCTGCGTGATCTAAATGTAATCTATGTGCAAATGTTGCAAACATGTTTTATTTATATGAGGTCATGTGATCACATGATCACATTTTAATCACATTATCTCACGCGATCACATACTGGATCTACATCACACATGGTCACATTTGATTCCTCTTGTTCACAGGATGGCGATCACATTAGTTACATGGCGTCACATGTAATCATGTTATTTACAAGAGGTCGCAGCATTACTCGTCTCGTCTGATCACATTTTTCACCTGTGATCACAGATTCACATGTCAGGTGATCACGCTTCGTGCATTGCGTCACATGTGATCAGACCATGCGCATCATGTCACATGTGATGACATTTTCACTTGGTCACAAATGATCACATCACTTAACACCGTCACATCAATCACATCATATCGTATTCAGTCACGTTATTTTGCACATCACATGTGATTACATTGTCCACATGTGATTGCATTGTTCACGCTCTGTTACATGTGATCACACTGTCTGCATTATATGACATGTCACATGATTTGCATAACTCATCATGTTATTCATATGATGTCACACATGATCACATGCAATCACAAAGAAAAAGAGAGAGGTAGTGAGAGAGAGACAGAGCAGACAGGGAGATAGACAGAGAGAGAGAGAGAGAGAGAGAGAGAGAGAGACAGAGAGAGAGTGTAAAAGGAATGAGAGAGAGAGAGACATAAAGAGAGAGTTAGAGAGAGAGACATAAAGAGAGAGTTAGAGAGAGAGACATAAAGAGAGAGTTAGAGAGAGACATAAAGAGAGTTAGAGAGAGAGAGACAGAAAGAGAGAGTTAGAGAGAGAGACATAAAGAAAGAGTTAGAGAGAGAGAGACATAAAGAGAGAGGGACATAAAGAGTTAGAGAGAGAGACATAAAGAGAGAGTTAGAGAGAGAGAGAGACATAAAGAGAGAGTTAGAGAGAGAGAGAGACATAAAGAAAAAGTTCGAGAGAGAGAGAGAGAGACATAGAGAGTTAGAGAGAGAGTTAGAGAGAGAGAGAGAGAGAGACATAAAGAGAGTTAGAGAGAGAGAGAGAGAGAGACATAAAGAGAGAGTTAGAGAGAGAGAGAGAGACATAAAGAGAGAGAGAGAGAGAGAGAGAGAGAGAGTGTGAATGTAAAAGGAATGAGTAAGAGAGAGAGAATCAGGCCTCCGTCTTTAACCCATCTGTGCAGTGACCAACACATGACCGTCGCTGTGGCGCCCGGGGAGCAGAGAGCAAGGTCCCAACAGCAGCAGCTTGCCGAGCCCAGGCATCGAACCCACAACCCTGTCATCAACAGCCCTGACCTCTCTGACCTCTGACCCACCACTTCACATTTTGTGATCACATGTGAAACACACGTGTCCTTTCTGTAAAGGTGTCCTGCTACTGGCCTGTTCTGGACCTGTGGAGCTGTGTGCTCTTTGGGTCGGCCAGCTGCAGAAGCCTCTGTTTTGACTCTCCAATTACATTCTGATCGATTTCAATAGTGCAGTGGTGAAACCGCCGGCTATTTATACCCACACATTCCACTGGCTGTTATGCAATGCGAATGAGAGGCCATTGCTGGCCCCTTTCCTGATCTCATCCCGGAGGACCCGTCTGTGTTTCGTAGGGCCTCGATTTGAGTACGCAATGTGATCGGAAAAAAAATGGACAGACTCCTCAAATATTGGCTATTAACTGAATGAAGCGGAAGTGAAAAGTGCACTGGGACGTGGAGCGAGGAGGCGGCTGCAGGGAGAGGCAGTGACAGCCACAGTCTTCACATGCTGCCAAAGGTCCTGAACAGGCAACTGGATCATTTTGCATGCGAGTGAGGTTGAGCTTGGGCTTGATTTTCTCCGGTTGTCCTTGACAACGGCATGTTTTCTCCAGACGATGGAAAGGGAAAGTCCCCTAGCTCTCTCTCTCTCTCTCTCTCTCTCTCTCACACACACACACATACACATACACGTACGCTCACATGCTCATACCTTATGATTAAATGCCCTCCTTGGCTGTCATGTCCAACCTTCATGGCCATCCAGTGGCTCTGACAGGGGAGCACATACTTCGTCCCCTCTCTAATGCCTTTTTCTGGCAGCGGATCTCAAACACACACCTGATGCAGCTGTCTGTACATTTAATCACCCTGAAACACTGGGATATCTATATAGGGAATGGATCCAGCATGATTTATGGAACCCTTGGATGGATGCAGGTCATTCTCATAATGTGGACCTCTCATGCGCAGTCAATAGGTGACATACAGACCTCAGGTTCTAGCCAGGCGGAGCTGAATGCATCCAAATAGGGCAAATATATGTGCTTGATAATTGGCTAAATGTATGTATATTTATATAAAAATCTGTATGGACAAAAGTATTGGGACACCTGCTCATTCACTGTTTCGTCTAAAATCAAGGCTATTAAAAAGAGTTTCTCCTGCTTTTGTTGGAGTAGCTGTCTCTACTGTCCAGAGGAGAAGAAGCAGCAATGCTTTCTACTAGATTTTGGAGCAGCATTGCTGCAAAGATTTGATTGCATTCAGCGACAAGAGCAAAGTCAGGTAAGTGAGGTCAACTCCCCAGCTGACCCTAAAAATAATTGGATGGAGAACCAATACCATCATTCCAGAGAACACAGTTCTTCCACTGCGCCACAGCTTCTCAATGCTGGGGGGCTTTATATATACCCCTCTATAGCCCACGCCTGGCTTTAGGCAGCATGGTGCCAACAGGTTCATGCTTATCTCCTCTTGCAGAGAGTCCTATTCTATTGGCAGTACTTCTCTACAGGGACTAGACAAGCTGTGTGCAATAGGCGCAACTTAAAGTAGCTGAATGCATTCGTCAAAATATGTCATTTTTAATATCTGTATGGTATTTAATTAATTAATTAAACTGAATAGGCCCAGCATGGCTTCATTTCCTGGTTGCATTCAGTGTCAATTAGCATTAGCTCTCGCCATTGACTCTTCCATAAAATGCTGGAATTAGCCTTTAGCTCTAAGAGGTGAAAGGGTACTCAGCGATATGGGGAACAGCTGGTGCTTCCTGGCCATGTCAGGGCAGGAGTTGACCTTTTATAGTGAAAAGCCGGCTAACTCGGCTAATTTGAGTGGTGGCCAAAAGCTGACTTTCAGGGAGCTGGAGGATGCCGTGGCCAAACGCCAGCTTCTTCCATGAGCAACTCCGTGGCAGAAACACAAACACACAGAGGGGACGGACCGACTCGAGGAAGCCGGATCTGCCCGAATTGCTCTTATTTGAATTCGCTCCGAAGTCCTGTGTGGCCTTATTACCGCGCAAATGAGGCCTCAAAACGAGCCGAGATCCTGACGAGCTTCCAAAATGCTAGCAGGGCCCAGGCAGACAGATTTATTTGAATGCCTTTGTGTCTGTTGACAGCGGTGACACAATGGAGAGCCTGCTCCCTCTCCTCACCCACTGGTAGCTTACAGTGATAAATTAGCGCTGCACAGACGCAGATTAAACTCCCTGTCTCTCCTCGCCCAGCTCGGAGCCAATGTTTCCCTTTGATGTCCTTGTGTGAGGCTGAATTGATGAGCGAGAGGCTTAGCGGCAAACAAACCTGAAAAATGGTCCGATTTTGGAGTTGTTGTTTTTTTCTACAAAAAAAAAAAAACATTAGCAATAAAGCAGTCATGCTTTTTTTTCCATTGGCTCCACGCTCAGCGTTCCGAGTGCATCCGAAGGCTCAGGGGCTGGACAGTTATATCAACGAGGGCATCCTGCCAAGCATTAAAACCCACATCAGAAACAGACTCCCTAAGAAAAGTAGCCTACGTACATGTTTATATTTAGCATCGGGCTTCTACACAGGCGTGCGAAAGTTCAACAATTGTTGTGCATTAGCCCAAATCCTAATCATCCATGTACGCTATATGGACAAAAGTATTGAGACACCTGCTCAATTCATTCTGAAATCAAGGCTATTAAAATGAGTTGATCCTGTTTCTACTGTCCAGAGCAGTGAGGTCAGGATGTTGATCTCACTCGTCCTCAACTCAACCCAACTCATGGCACCTTCCATCCATCATTCCAGGGAACACAGTTCTTCCACTGCTCCACAGCTTCTCAATGCTGGGGGGCTTTATACCCCTCTATAGCCCACGCCTGGCCTTAGGCTCCAGAGAGTCCAATTATACTGGTGGTGTCCACAAACATTTGGATATTTTAAAGGGGATCCAACAAATAGACTTTGTGTACAGTAGGTGGAGGCCATTAGTCTAACATGATAGACAAGGTTTGCTCTGGCACAACTACACCCTGAAAGAATTCATGCTGTGTAAAGTTCCTTGAGCCATGCCATCGAAGAACCACATTTGGTTCCATTAGTGAGGGCTTACCAAAAAAAGCAGTGAATTTTGGGTCATGTGTTCATAACAATGTTTTTCGCAACCCACTACCACCCCGTCACATCCCTTAAACTCAGCCGAATCTCTCAGTCCCAGTCTCAGCTCCACTTCTCAGAGGAGGGTCTGGGTCTTCTACCACACAGCAGGAGCCTCAGTTCTCAGAGTTCTCCTCATTCTTTTCCGGTCCAAAGCATGTGAGAAGAACCTTGAAGTTGGTGCAGAAATGGGACAGAAGCTCTCAGATCTCACACTCCCAGATCTCAATTACCAAAATGGGCCTTGATGGAAGCAAAAGTGGTTGTTCTATGGCATCACTTAAAGAACCCTTTGTAGCACCTTTATTTTTAAGAGTGTGGGCCTTTTCAGAAGGCACACCTGACCCGAGACTAATGAAATAAAGGGCAACTGCAGAAAGAAATGGAAAACAACCATTTTCTTTTCGTTCTCACACTTGGAACGCCAGCCGAAACTCATTCAGACACAGGAACAGTTTTTACCCTCACGCCATCACCATCCTCAACATGGCTGATCACCATCATCATCAGCTACAGGCCACAGATCTTACAGATAAACTCTTATTATCACTCTTATCCTACAGTTACTGCATTACTGCACCATTACTCATCTCACACGCGTCTACACGTGGCAATGGTCAAAAGGTGATCTGCACCAAGAGCCCCTCCAGCTTCAAGGACGGTTCGGCACGCTCACTGTCCTCAAACCTAGATTGAAGACCCTCCTCAGGGTCTCAGATCTCACACTCCCAGATCTCAATTACCAAAATGGGCCTTTATGGAAGCAAAAGTGGTTGTTCTATGGCATCACTCAAAGAACCCTTTGTAGCGCCTTTATTTTTAAGAGTGTGGGCCTTTTCAGAAGGCACACCTGACCCGAGACTAATGAAATAAAGGGCAACTGCAGAAAGAAATGGAAAACAACCATTTTCTTTTCATTCTCACACTTGGAACGCCAGCCGAAACTCATTCCATCCAAAGCAGAAGGAATTTTCAGTCCTGCCAGTGACAATAGGGTTTTAGATAAAACATACAAAATGAGAACTGGAGATGGCAGGGAGAGAGAGAGAGAGAGAGAGAGAGAGAGAGTAGGTGGTAAGGACACTGAAAAAATAAATTGCTACACTGCTCTCTCATCAGCCATTGGTAGGCAGAGGCATTGATGAGTAGGATAGCATTGTCATTGTCAGTCCGAATGGAGCTCAGTGATGTACTGAGCTCATACTTACTCAATCCTGCTGTCATAACTCTGTTATTTGCCCTTTATTTCTATATGCCGGCAGCACTTTTCCATCACGTGAACACAATTTCTGATCAATGGGCCAATAGAAATGGGTCAAAATGAAAGCACAGATCTCCATATCAGCCATAACATTATCACTATATAGTGGGTCCTCATTGTGTCACCACAAAAGATCCAACCTGGCAGCAGCCAACAGCAGGAATTGAATAACCTGTGTAATACCATTTAGTTTTATTATTCAATGTTATTTTTAAAATGTATATCTTTTTTATCATGATATATTGGTGCTCTTGGGCGCCCCCTGGTGGCGTTGGGGCCCTAAGCAGCCGTGAAATTCAAATAAGCCTTGGGCCGGCTCTGTAGTTGTATGTTTTTCCATTAACTTTTTGCTGTTAGCATTAGCACAGCATGCATAAGCATTGCTCAACTGAGCTGCTATACTGGGCTGGGACTGGGTGTTTAGCATTCCCCTCTGAGCGTGTTAAGACTGTTAATAGTGCTGCACAGCCAGCAGCACTAAAGGCTTCACACACATGGGAGGATGTCTAACCTCCCCTTCACTCTCCCACATCAGCACTTCTGTTTCATTACCTCTGCCTGCCCGAGGGTGAGAGGCCATCCCAGCCAGGTCACATGCAGCGCTGAATACGAGCCGAGTCATATCTGTGAGATATCATAGAAGCGTAATCTCAGAGGAATAGAGAACTCACCCTTCAGTCTTCAGCAGTGAAATGAGGAAGGCATGGCGCTTTCTCTTTCCTTTGCCTCGGCCTCGGTTATTCGGCCTCCTATTCGTTTCATGGCGTGTACGGCCAGACCAAGAGGGATGAACACTCGCAGAGATGGATGAGCAGCAACTAGGGGTAAAAAAAGAAACAGAACCTGAACGTGACTAACAAAATGGCGAACACAACAAACCTGGGACTGGGAGAAGCCGGGAGCTGAGCAGGCGTTAAGAGAATAATAAGGGGGAAAACAAAGAGGGAACCTGAACTTAAACCCTACAGGCAGAGCCTGGGCGAAGGGGCGTTAACGTAAACAGAGGCTAGAGCCGCACTCTATAAACAAAAGAAGGGTAGCTGGGGAACCAGCCGCTAGACCAAACGGCGAGGCCGACCTAACCTGAATAAGCAGCGTGCTGCCGTGAACGTGGGTCGCCTGGAAACCTGGACAGGAAGCGAGCGTACCTCGCTTGCCACGAGAGTTGACGGTAGCTCTACTCCCGTCAGAGCTGACCTGAACACGCCGGTAATGCGTGAGGAACCTCAGGCCGTCCTAGAGATCCCAAATGAGTCAATTCTCGGCAGAGAATCAAGGGGTTGAAGCTCCTTAAGTACTCCCAGTCCCAGGTGAAACATATGAACAATGAATCGACACAAATGAACATGAATCAACTGAAATGAACAGGAAGTCCTTATTTGGTCCTGTGGGCGGCGGCTCGGGATCTTTTAATAGGGATTTTTTAATAGATCAAAAATTAAATCAATTATTTGTTTTAATTTCTAATGGCCTAATTCCTTTATGCAAACTAGGTGATGTAGACCCAAGCTGATGGTTTTGACCCACAAGATGGGAATTCCTGGAAGGAATCCCAATTGTTTTTCCAATTTGCATAATTACATGGTTGATGTTCACAACACCTTGAGTCTCCACAGTCCTGTGGAGTCCATGCCTTAAAGGGTCAGAGCAAAGGGGGACAGACACAGTATTAGGCAGGTGGTTTTAATGTTATGGCTGATTGGTGTATACATTATTCCACTCCTAATGTTCAAATTATTGGGTTTACTGAGTGAAAACACAATATACTGTAGGTGTTTCCAATAAAGTGGCCAGTGCGTTTGTTTGTTTTTTATTAGTCATAATGCATACAGACCAGGTCTTTTTTTATTAAGCCATTAAACCAGCCAACGCATCACCGCTTCCATCAGCGACAGTGCTGTGTGTGTTTCATGACATCCCATCCTTTGGTCTGGATCTCCTCACAGGAATCGGTCCGGTTCCAAATTTAACCCCCACACACACACAAAAGCATCCTGCCTTGCTCATTCTCTGTGCAGGCAGGCCTGTCTGGGGCAGCGGTAGGATTACGCCGAGGCTGCTGTCAGCGCAAATAAAGCCAGCAGCACTGAGCGGCAGGGGGAGGCAAACTGTTTCAGGGCGACGAGAAACGTGGTGAGGAATCGTAAAGCGAGCCCAGGTCTGAGAGAGCTGTTCAAGTAGCAACATGAGACCAGTTTGGCCAGTAGGTTTCAGTCACAGCAGTGTGAGTTTGAGGTTTCGGGGGCCAAGAGAGAGTGGCTGAGGCGAGCAGATAAGCCAACGTCCTCTTTCTGCATGGAGATACACACACACACACACACATAGAGTTAAGCCACTTTTGGCTCACTCACCCTGAGATGTCATGGTAGGGCCTCGCTTGATGACACACTGCTGAGACGAGTCAAACTAGCCAGCCATTAGCCATAACATTAGTACCACTGACTGGTGAAGTGAAGAACACTGATGATCTTCATCAGCAGCAGATGAACAGTGATCAGGTCTTGAATCTTCAGGTCGTGATGTTGGTGTTAAAAGCGTAAGAATCTGAGACACTTGGACAAGAAGAACCAAACTGGATCATCAGAACATCTCCAAAACATCAGGCAGGTCTTGTGGGGTGTTCCCGGTACGCAGTGATAGGTCAGTACCTACCAAAGGGCTCCTTGATGTGATCCATAGAGGCCTCACCTCACAATGTCTTTAATAATAATTTAGTTTTTAGTAATTTTCTACCCGTTTTCTCTCTCTCCCCCTATTACATGCAACACCCCCACACTAGTGAGGACGAGACCAACACACACCCCCTCCAATACATGTGCACACCCAGCCACATCTCTTTTTCGAACTGCCGCCGATGCCACGTCACCAGGCAAACAACCAACGCGCCTGGAGGGAAGCGCCGTACACCCGGCTCTGACGCACCGGCCAGCAGACGCCAGTGACGGCCAGCACCGGACTACGTGAGTGATGTGGGGGGCGGGGGGGGGGGGGGGGATCTACCAATCCTAGAGAGAGAAAGGCTAATTGCGCTCTCTCAAGGCCCTACCCGCCCATGGCTAGCAGCATGATCGGGATACGAACCAGCGATCCTCTGATCACAGTGACCGCGCCTTAGTCCACTGGACTACCTGTTTTAATGTTATGGCAGATCGGTGTATACATTATTCCACTCCTTAAAGGTCTTTTTTCATAGCAGTGCTGTTGCATTGTGATTTTAGTAATCTCCAAAACATCTGGAGCAGCTCCTGTGAGGTGCTCCCTCCTGGTATGCAGTACCGGTCAGTACCTACCAAAGGTGCTCCAAGGAAGGTCAACCGGTGAACCAGCGATGGATGCTCATGGATGCTCATGGAGATCCCGCCCACCTCACACCTTACAGGACTTATTAAAGGATCTGCTGGTTATGTTTTGAGGCCCGATGCCACAGCAGGACACCTTCACAGCTTTTGTGGAGTCCATTTATAGCAATGCTGCTGCATCTTCTGCAGCTGTACCGTATCTGTGATCATCATGGGCCACGATTTCAGTGCTATTTGCTGGACTCGCGGGTGGAAAACACACTATTAGTAGAAGTCTCTTATCAGTCAAGGGGTTTTCTGTTCTATTCTAAGTACGGGGCCGTACATGCTTATCTGCACTGTATGCAAGAGATGCAGCAGATAGAGGTTAGGCTACCTCTGGAGAGCGTTCCTTCAAAAAATCAGCAGCAGGTCTTGTGGGGTGTTCCCGGTATGCAGTGGTCAGTACCTACCAAAGAGCTCCTTGATGTGATCGATCCATAGAGGCCTCGCCTTACAAAATTCATGATACGGATAGTCTTTGGGGGGGTCTTCGTCTTGTGTTTTGATAGGCTGAGCCAAGCTAGGTAAGCTACCATGTTGCGCAATCCACTAAATTAGCAGCACATTCAAATCCCATTGAATCGTGTGTAGTGTAGCCATGTAGCCACGTAGCCACGTAGCCACGCTCACTAATTGTACTGGTGGATTTCCACATTCCTTCACAGTGTATGCAGTGCTGGCTCAGTGGTTAGAGCGCCAGGCTATTGCTAACAGGGTTGTGGGTTTGATTCCCAGGCTTGGCAAGCTGCCACTGTTGGGCTCTTGAGCAAGGCTGTACTCACTGCCCCTAGTTCACTAGTGTGTAGGTGTGTGTGTGTGTGTTCACTGCCCCAGATGAGTTAAACCTGGAGGACACATTTTGCTGTACATGCGTGCACCTTTACCTTTATACTCCTCCATGCTGATTCCCTCATAAAGGATTAGCCCAGACCCTCAGAATGAGCCTGAATTGTGAAGTCCCAGCTCTAAGAACACCCCAGCAGCAACCCAGCCCAAAACAGGAAGCCAACACTCTTGCCCGGGCCTCTGAGCTACGCTCACTTGGAGGCTAAAATTGGCTGTAATTAGAAAATTGTTGCCCACATTACGTCTCAGTGTGTCCTCATTTAGAGTCAGCTGCAGCGGCCCGGCACCTGTGACCGCCACCCTTTCTGAACAACAACACTGAGCCGGTTCTGATGAGTACTTCCCAAAACAAACAGGACCGGACAGGATGAGAACGCTGCTTGTCCAGAAGGCCAGTAAACATGCTGCCCAGCCCACCCTGGAAAATTACAGCGTGCCTTTTCTTGGGTGTGTTTTTCTTCAGCATTTGCAGCCGTTTCATATAAACTGCCTGTTTTCTTTAGTCAGATAATGAAGGTCACCATATAATCCTGCTTTCTAAAGCTGGAGTGTGGGGTGCAGCCGTGCCGCGGGTCATGCAGGTCATTCTCAGAGTGAGTAAACACCTATTTGTGTGACCTTGAAGGTGGTCAAACAGCAGACGTGTGTTTAGACATCAGAAGGCCAGACTTATTGTTATGATGCTATGGACATATTTCATTTCAATTTTTGCCGTTTCTCACTTTTTGACACAGTTCGAATCTGGCTGTTGACCTTTACCTTGCATCCAAATTTCATGATGAATGGACCAATAGAAATGCTCCAAAATGACTGGAAATCAGATCTTTCTACATTGACTTCCATTGAAAGTTAGGAAGGTTTTTCCCATCTCCTGTAAAATTGCAACTTTAGCCTTTTTTTTAACAGTGCAAATAAATGCCAGAACATTAGTACCAGGTGAAGTGAAAATCATTAATTATCTTCATCTGTCAGGGGGTGGGATCTACATATTAGGCAGTAAGTGAACCCTAGTCAGTTCTTGGTAATTAGTATCATTGTAATTATTTTATTATTTATGTAGTTTTTATTGTTTATTTTATTACTTTATTTATGTAGTTATTTTAATTATTGTACTTAATTATATATTTTATTCGCTATTATAATAATTAGTATCATTGTAATTATTTTATTTCTGTATTTATTGTTTAATTATTTATTTTTATTTGCTTTTATTATTTTAATTCTTGTATTTAATTATAGATTCTATTTGCTATTATAATAATTAGTATCATTTTAATCATGACCAATAGAAATGCTCCAAAATTGCTAGAAATCAAATCTTTCTACATTGACTTCCATTGAAAGTTAGGAAGGTTTTTCCCATCTCCTGTAAAATTGCAATTTTAGCCTTTTTTAACAGTGCAAATAAATGCCAGAACATTAGTACCACTGCCAGGTGTAGTGAAAATCATTAATTATCTTCATCTGTCAGGGGGTGGGATCTACATATTAGGCAGTAAGTGAACCCTAGTCAGTTCCTGAAGGTGATGGTGTTTAAAGCAGGGAAAATGGACAAGCGTAAGAATCTGAGACACTGGGTCATCAGAACATCGTCTTGTAGGGTGTTCCCGGTATGCAGTGATAGGTCAGCACCTACCAAAAGTGCTCCATGAAAGGACAATTGACATCCGGTGGGCTGGTAACAGGGTCATGAGCACCTAAGGCCCATTGATGCTCCTGGAGGCCCCGCCCACCTCACAACTTACAGGACTTATTAAAGGATCTGCTAATAACCTCTTGAGGGTTCCCGATACCACAGCAGGGCGCCTTCAGAGGTCTTGTGGAGTCCATGCCTTTAATGGTCAGATCTGTTGTGGTGGCACTACTAGGCAGGGGCTGCCTGAGGACGCTTTGTCGAAGCTTGGGTCTGGACTGTAACTTTGCCACCTTATTTATAACACCAGGCTCTTGTTCATTCATTGGATGATTTATGAGTAATATCCCACCTGCATGCTGAGGGATAATCGCTGCACAGGTCCATTTCAGTGGTCTGGTGATTTCTCTGCTTCCTCGACACCACGGAGGTAAACAGCAGAGCACGTCCTCCTCCTCCCCTCCTGCTGTTTTATCTTTGCATTTCAAATGCACTCCTTTGCCATGCAGTGAAAGCCTGAGGGAGGCGACTGGTGACGCTATTGGAGGGACTGTTCAGTAGGCTTTCAGAACCAAATGGGCTTGAACCGAGTGAGACGTGGCCTCACCAAGTGGTTTGCGATGGCTCTGTGAATGGGAGTCGACAACTGGATGAATGAAAGGCCGCAAAACTTCGGCTGTGACCGGGCCCGGCACCTAGGAGTGTAGTGTTGCGATCGATCCTGCTCTGCGCTTGAAGCTTTCCTAAGGACAGCCATTAAATATTTACATCAGTGGTGAAGTTCAGCTTGACATTGAGTAACGGATCGTTTCACTCAGCTTAACATAGCACTCCCCTCAGTGAGACCTTCCCAGTTGAGCTTACTCTGAGGCGCGAGCCACAGGTCAGCCTGTGCATTTCATCTGTTGATCTGTAATTATTAAGGCCGGACACGCCCAACACATCACCTGACGGACTTTACTGACTCTCTACTGACGGATAACTTACTCTTGCTTGTCTGGGTTAGCTTACCCAGACCTTCTCCTTCTCTCTTGCTCTCTCTCTGTCTGTGTAAAGCTATAGACTAGCTAGCTAGCCTGATGTCTTTAAAAAATAATAAATAATAAAAATGTTTTATTATTATTATTATTATTATTATTATTATTATCATTATTTTTATTATTTAGTTTTTATGTATTTATTTACATTATTTTATTTGACTTTTTAAATTATTATTATTTGACTATTATTATTTTTTTATGTATTTATTTCTTATTTATATATTTTATTTGCTATTATTATTTTGGTTATGTAGTTATTTTAATTATTGTACTTAATTATATATTTTATTTGCTATTATAATAATTAGTATCATTGTAATTATTTTATTTCTGTATTTGTTTTTAATTATTTATTTTTATTTGCTATTATTATTTTATTTATGTAGTTATTTTAATTATTGTACTTACGTATTATAATAATTAGTATCATTGTAATTATTTTATTTATGTATTTATTTTTTTATTTTTTTTGGCTATTATTATTTTATTCATGTAGTTATTTTAATTATTGTATTGAAATATAATTTTATTTGCTATTATAATAATTAGTATCATTGTAATAATTTTATTTCTGTATGTATTTGTTAATTATTTATTTTTAATTGCTATTATTATTTTATTTATATAGTTATTTTAGTTATTGTACTTAGTTATATGTTTTATTTGCTATTATAATAATTAGTATCATTGTAATTATTTTATTTCTGTATTTATTGTTTTATAATTTATTTTTATTTGCTATTATAATTATTGTTGTTGTTGTTGTTGTTCAGTACAATGGAAAAAAGACAGTTAGGCCTACAGTTGGTTCCACTTAGTGTGGTATAGCGACCCCTGAGGTAGTCGTACAGCCTATTCAATGTGTTGTATGTGTGGGGCGTTCGTTCAACAGTCCTGAATTCCCACAATTCCATGCAAATGCAAGCTTTACCTGCCATCGGTTTACAGCTTAGGGTTTTCGTTGATTCTCTGTACGACTGCGTTTACCATTACACCCTTAGTAGTTGTTTGGCAGCCACTTACTGCCACTATAAAAAACTCCACAGACTGGTGGAATGAGAAGATTTAGTACATGTCCAAATATTTGTAGACACCCTGTTTAATGTTTAATGAATACATACTGCCAATAGAAGAAACATGAACTTACTGGCACCATGCTGCCTAATGCCAGGCGTGGGCTAGAGGGGTATAAAGCCCCCCAGCATTGAGCTGTGGAGCAGTGGAAGAACGGATGGATGGTGGTGCTCCATCCAGCATTTTTTTTGGGATGAGTTAGGGATTAGGTGGGGATAGTGATCATCCAACTAACACTCTTGTCGCTGAATGCAATCACATCCTCACAGCAATGCTGCTCCAAAATCTAATAGAAAGAATTCTTCCCTGGACAGTAGAGACAGTTACACCAACAAAATCAGGATCAGCTCTTTTAAAACTCTCATGATTTATGGGGAAACAGTAAATGAGCAGGTGTCCCAATACTTATGTCCATATAGGGTTTATTAGATGCTGGGGTATTCTAGGAAATGTAGTATCTGTAGTGAATTTGCAGATGTATTGAATTGTATAGCCCAACATCCATCTGCTTATTCCCTATGCAGGGTCACGTGGATCCAGAGCTTACCCAGAATCTTTGGACACAAGGCAGGAATACCCCTTGAACAGGGCGCCAGCCCACCACAGCATACTGTCCTCACCCATAGCCAATTCACCTCCCATAAGGTGGAAGGAAACCGGAGTACCTAGAGGAAACCCATTTGGACATGGGGAGAACCCACCAAAGGGCTCCCAGACAGAGAATGGAGCGAGGACCAAGCCCACAACCCCAGACCATTGGTGCCTTCCTATAGGCCATCTAACAATCAATCAGGTCCCATCAAAATATTAGCTCCTTATATGCCATGCCATAGGCCAGCATACTCCTTTCCACCTTAAATGATGCAGCAGGGTTTTTTGGGCCCCTGTTCAAAAAAGATAATACACTGGGCCCTGATCTGGGTAGCCCTGACCTAGATGCTCTCCTACCACTGAGGATAGACCCCTGAGTGATAATGATAATGATAACGAGTCACATTAGAAGAGTGTACCTTTCATCATGGATCTGAGGACGTGGAGGTAACAGATGCAGCAGCTTCACTCAGCCGCTCTTCAGCCACTGTTGAATCATTTAAATAATGAAAGGAAACGATGCAGAACCCTGAGGAACGCCTCGCTGCCATCACTCACACACAGCATGCCAATAAGTCTAAATCTGAAGGTTGTCCAATCGTCATGCATGGCAATGGTACATCATATGGGGTTCTTGCTTTGATTAATGAGAAATTCTTATATCTTCCATGATCCCAAACGACCATTTTCGCTTTCCCGGAGGAGCTCCGCCGCCTAGAACGTTAAATAATGGGAGGCGTCCTTTAACTTAACCACAGTTTGACCTTGTCTGAGGATGAATTGCAGTGATGCCCTTAAAAGGCAGCGATTGGCTTATAAAACAGCAGCCAGTGCAAAGGTCAAGGCACGGTATGACCCTCTTGAATCCCACTAAAGCCTAACCAGCGGGCCTGACTGTTGGGAATACCTTTGCTCTTGCACTTGCTAACAGGCCCAAAGCAAACGTCCTCACGTCACTCCTCATCACTCCACAGCTCATTGTAACCCGTGCCATATTTCTGTACACACACATTCTACTGGATGTTTACACAGCTGGAGCTCAGCAGAGGCCGAAACACCACAAGGTATGAATGCTGCGAATTCATACGGAGAATCCGTACGCTCGACCCAACTCCAGAACTGCAAGCTGAGGTAGGATACTCAACTGGGGGAAGCAAATGCTGCTCCTATTTTAAAAACCTCACAAGCCGAGCTATTCCCATAACTATGCCCGACACATTTTTTACAACCTATACTGCAGTGGACTCAACACTCAGCCAGCTGCTCTATACACAGTATTAAACCTCAGACAGACACACTGAATAGTATGTCAAAACAGTGTAATACAACACCATTAGCGCTGCCTTTATGAGTGTATTATGTATAGTATAGTGTTGCATGGCTTTTTATAGACTCTGCCTCTAAAACTTTTTGTTATATCTATGTAAACCATCCAAATAATGGCTGGAAAAGAAGAAGATCTGTGTTTTGGAATGGCAAAGTCAGTCAGAGTCCTGACCTCAACCCTGAAGAGATGCTGTAAATGCAGAGCATCCCAGAAATACTGATGGACTGAAACAGTGGAAACAGTGGAATGGTCCAGTTTTGTTTCTGCTGGACGTTCTTTTGAAGGAGGAACAGCAGAGCTTGAGGTTCACGTTTTCTCATTAATCAACTATGCTAAGATACACACAGTTCACTATTCTAGGTAGTGTACAGTGGGCCAAAAAGTATTTAGTCAGCCACTGATTGAGCGGGGCTATGCATTGTGAGATTTTAAGCCAAAGCCTTCTTCCATCAGTGAGAGGATTGAAGATTGAAGATGGAATGTGGCTGGGTCTTGCAGCATGACAATGATCCTAAACACACGGCTCTGGCAACGAAGGAGTGGGTCTGTAAAATGAATTTCAATAGGGGGACTCTCAATACTCTCAATGAGTATAATCTCAATAGGGCCTTTTGCCCCTGACTTCAAATGTCTGGTCAGTCTCATTTTAATAAGTGTATTGCTTCCTCCATAACCTCTGCAATAATGCACTCTCCCTATAACACAGATTTCAACATGGTATAATCCATAGATCTCTGTGGGCAACCAAGGACAAAAAAAATTAGATCAACTGACTATAAAAAAGTCCAGGGAAGAAATCCCAGGAATGCAGTGATCCAGATGAAATTCCAGAATTAATTAGCCATTCATTAAATGGGTTGAGATTAAACTGACCCATTATTTGATCAGGAGAGAAAATAAGAAGGGGGAGACATCTTACCCTGGAGGTTGTCCTCCCCCAGGAAACCGGCATGCGCCTCAATAAAAATATGTATGAAAGTATCTGATATCTCTCCTGATTATACAGCACTGTGTAAAGCCTCGCTCCGTGTCAGCCCCTCACAGCGGTGATGAGCGCAAAGTGACGAGCAGTGCTGCTGACATTTAAACCCAGCGCGGAGTCGGCACACACCTCCTCAAAAAGTTCCTCTCGAGGTTATCAGTCAATCCCTCGAGCTGGTGCTTGTTTTGAGTGCCGCACTTACGGCCCGGTTGTCAATGTCAAGGTACACTGCTCAATTATTTGTATGGGCTTCACTGTGCTGCTGTGAGGATGGGCTGCACCTACTTGTGCGTCTTAACCTCGAGGAATCAACACCTGTTGTTCAGTACAATGGAAAAAAGACAGTTAGGCCTACAGTTGGTTCCACTTAGTGTGGTATAGCGACCCCTGAGGTAGTCGTACAGCCTATTCAATGTGTTGTATGTGTGGGGCGTTCGTTCAACAGTCCTGAATTCCCACAATTCCATGCAAATGCAAGCTTTACCTGCCATCGGTTTACAGCTTAGGGTTTTCGTTGATTCTCTGTACGACTGCGTTTACCATTACACCCTTAGTAGTTGTTTGGCAGCCACTTACTGCCACTATAAAAAACTCCACAGACTGGTGGAATGAGAAGATTTAGTACATGTCCAAATATTTGTAGACACCCTGTTTAATATTTAATGAATACACACTGCCAATAGAAGGAACATGAACTTACTGGCACCATGCTGCCTAATGCCAGGCGTGGGCTAGAGGGGTATAAAGCCCCCCAGCATTGAGCTGTGGAGCAGTGGAAGAACGGATGGATGGTGGTGCTCCATCCAGCATTTTTTTTGGGATGAGTTAGGGATTAGGTGGGGATAGTGATCATCCAACTAACACTCTTGTCGCTGAATGCAATCACATCCTCACAGCAATGCTGCTCCAAAATCTAATAGAAAGAATTCTTCCCTGGACAGTAGAGACAGTTAAAAAAAAAGTTCCTCTCGAGGTTATCAGTCAATCCCTCGAGCTGGTGCTTGTTTCGAGTGCCGCACTTACGGCCCAGTTGTCAATGTCAAGGTACACTGCTCAATTATTTGTATGGGCTTCACTGTGCTGCTGTGAGGATGGACTGCACCTACTTGTGCGTCTTAACCTCGAGGAATCAACACCTGCTTGGGCTGAGTCGACTTCCGTGGAGGTCCAGGGAAACTGAGCTGTGCTGGTGGGTGTTTGTGGCAGTAGGAGATAAAATACAATTAGCGACAGGGCGGCTAGCTCTCACTAGGAGCTGCTGAATGTCATCAGGACCTTGAGATTACAAAGGGAAATCAATTACTGGCTCTTAATGCACAGGGCTAGAGTGGAAGGTGCTGGAAATTGGCTGGTGGAGGCCAAAAAAGGGCACCTGTCTGACTCTCTGCAACAGAGGTCAGCGCTGGCTGCTAACCCCGTCCAGAATACAAATGGTGGAGTGGGTGGCTTAATATGGCCACAGTCTCTTCTCTCAGTGATAGCTTTATATGGGCTGGGGCTCATGTGACTACGTGAAGAGTGGCATCCAGTCCAGGATGTGCCATCTACCTCATTTTCACCCAGCACCAAGGGGATCAAATTGTGGCCTGGCCGGACTTAGGCCGGATCAACAGCCAGAGACAGAGAGAACGCATGACTCACGCGCATGCAGTGCGCTCAGGTCCTGATGAAGCTTTTTAACAGCGTGGGATCAGTGGAGGAATGTAGTCAGAGGAACCATGACCAGCGTGGTGTGGTCCGAGAGGGAGAAAGTACTGGACATTTGAGATGGCCAAGCCTGTCTTCTAGGCTATTCCAGCCAGGTGCAGGGCAATCCTGACCATTATCAAGATGAAAACCGCCGTCGCATTACATTGCCTAAAGACAAGGAACCAGTCCAGCATCTAGTAGCATAAGAACCAGTTAGCAGACAGTCTTCTCTTTATTGGGAAACTTGGTTTAAAACAAGCTACATAATAATAGGTGTGAACAACTCCAGGTGGTCCACAGTGCTGATCCCCCCTGAACCCTCGAAAGGCCTTAGGAACTCTACTGCAGGGCTAAGCGGTTCTGAGCACTGTTCCAGGACATAGAACTGTTCGTTGGGAGGGCTTAATGGCGTAGGGATCCACTGATTACACCGTAGCTTAGCATACTTGAGTAGGCCTCGTCCAACCACGCTACCACACCAATGCTGGGCTCGTCCAACACTGCAACTGTGGTGTTAACCGGCCACGTTCCACCCATGTAGGGCTCAGGATGGGTGGGTTTATGTAGGCGTGGGCTCTGAGTGGGTTTGTCTATGCTTCCCAAACTTCCCAAGCACACCTTAATCTCACATGGGTCCAATTTAGGCCCTGCATGCAGTGTACAACCCAGATATGGGCCCATGTTTAACCCCTCCTGGTCTCATCACTGACCCTGGTGGGCATGCATATGTGGGGCAAAATGTGGAAGTCGAGGACAGAACTTACCCACACAGGCCCCACATGGGCATGTTAGCTGGGCAGCCTTCCGACATTGCTACCCTTGGTTGGCATGGCCTGGCCCGGCCCGGCCCGGCCCAGCCCGGCCCGGCCAGTTTCGCCTATGGCTTCAGTGTGTTAGCTATCTTTAGCTAACAAAACTGTCCCACAATTATTATGAGATGCCGTGCACTTCCTGGGCCTGATTTAGCAACACAGCAAATGTACGGGTCAGCACCAGAGTGGAACCGTACGATGCAAGACCAATGATGGTCTAAATTGAGTATGATTTAGATATACTTGAGTGGAAAGTATTATTATCACTGCTCATGATCACGTCCTGGCATGCAAGATATGCCACAGCTCAATGATGTATTGGATGCCAGCATTACGACCACATCCATCAGCAGGAACGTGGGGAGAACCATAACTATGCCGCCTCCGGTCATACGGCCATATGCTGAGCACAGCTCATCTGTATGAAGCTATCTTCATGACTCTCACACATGCCTTGTGTGTCAATTCAGGCAGTTTGCACAGTATCCTTACACTTCCTTACACGTCCTCCACTATGCAGGACCTGGTTCTTACGACAGCATCGTGTGAAATTACTAGACGCTAACATTCTGCACTAAACCACGGTGACAAAATGATCACACGGCACCTCATGGCTGTGTGATCAGCAACCCACAGGCTGTTTAAGGGGTTCATTTGCATTCTGGCTTGGTGTGTTGGCTGTTTTGTAAATGTGTAACCACCCCATTTTGTGATAGTTTTTCTCCTTCCTTCATTTAAGCCCCTGCTGAAAAGAATCAGAGACCATTAAAGGTTTCTGGTGGGTTTTAGTGTTTTTCTGGTGGGGTTTAGTGTTTTTGTGTTGGGGTTTAGTGTTTTTGTGTTGGGGTTTAGTGTTTTTTGGTGGGGTTTAGTGTTTTTCTGGTGGGTTTTAGTGTTTTTCTGGTGGGGTTTAGTGTTTTTTGGTGGGTTGTAGTGTTTTTCTGGTGGGGTTTAGTGTTTTTGTGTTGGGGTTTAGTGTTTTTTGGTGGGGGTTAGTGTTTTTCTGGTGGGGTTTAGTGTTTTTCTGGTGAGGTTTAGTGTTTTTTGGTGGGTTTTAGTGTTTTTCTGGTGGGGTTTAGTGTTTTGGTTTTGGGGTTTAGTGTTTTCTGGTGGGGTTTAGTGTTTTCTGGTGGGGTTTAGTGTTTTTCTGGTGGGTTTTAGTGTTTTTCTGGCGGGGTTTAGTGTTTTGTGTTGGGGTTTAGTGTTTTGCCTGGTGGGGTTTAGTGTTTTTCTGGTGAGTTTTAGTGTTTTTGTGGTGTTTTTCTGGTGAGTTGTATTGTTTTTCTGGTGGGGTTTAGTGTTTTTCTGGTGGGACTTAGTGTTTTTTGGTGGGTTTTAGTGTTTTTTCTGGTGGGGTTTAATGTTTTTTGGTGGGCTTTAGTGTTTTTGTGTTGGGTTTAGTGTTTTTCTGGTGGGGTTTAGTGTTTTTTGGTGGGCTTTAGTGTTTTTCTGGTTGGGTTTAGTGTTTTTCTGGTGAGTTTTATTGTTTTTCTGGTGGGGTTTAGTGTTTTTCGTCACAAAGCAGCTTTACATAATTAGTACTTAATTAAAGACAGAGACAGAGAAGAAAGAAGAAATAACACGAAGGATCAAAGACCCCTGTGAGCAAGCCAACGGCGACAGTGGCAAGGAAAAACTCACTCAAAGCTGGAGTAAGAAACCTTGGGAGGAACCAAGACTCACAAGGGGGACCCGACCCATCTTCCTCTGATCAGAACTATTTAAACATTAATGATAAAAATTACTAAACCAGATACAACAGAAAGTTAATAGTGGTGATATTAATAGTGGCAGACAGACACGAGTCCATTTAGGTTTCAACACGGCCACCAAACAGGCAGCAGCGGAAGGCTCTCTCAGGCTCCGGCTGCTGATGGCAGGCAGAAAGACCCGTTATTCAAACCAACGATCCTCAGGACAGTTATAATTAATACCTGGATGCAAATCCATTGCAGTCTGGAACCAATGGACATCCCCAAATACTGAGTTTCCTTCCTTGAGATTGTCCAGCTATCATTATCCATCTATACTGTGAATCAATCCAGCGGCCCAGTTTAATTAGCAGATATACATATCCATGCAGTGACAGTGCCTCCACCATGTTTGACAGATTATGTGCTATGCTTTGGATCACAAACCCTTTCCTTCTCTCTATATTGAATGTGTTCTTGGTTTCATCTGTCCAAAACATCTGTCCAAAAACTGGGCAGGCTTTTTAAGATGTGTCCTATCAGTCTGACCTTTGACCTTTTTCTGTTCTTGAGGGTTACCAGTGGTTTGTTTCTTGGTTGTAGACAATGACAGTGTAATGCCTACTTCAGAACACCGCCAAAACATCAGGCACGTCTTCCCGGTATGCAGTGGTCAGTACCTACCAAAAGTGTTCCAAGGAAGGACAACCAGTGAACCAGTGAACCGGTGACAGGGTCATGGGCACTCAAGGCTCATTGGTGCTCATGGAGGCCCCGCCCACCTCACAACTTTCAGGACTTATTAAAGGATCTGCTGCTAACGTTAGTTAGTCTTGGTGCCACAGATATCACAGCAGGACGCCTTCAGAGGTCTTGTGGAGTCCATGCCTTGAATGGTCAGATGTATTCAATGTATTATGACTGGCCATCCAGGTGCTTGTTCAGTCTCTCGTCACTTCCAGACTTGACTACTGCAACTCTCTTCTGGCTGGTCTCCCTCTGCGCACCATCAGGCCCCTGCAACTCATCCAGAATGCAGCGGCACGGGTCGTCTTCAACGTCCCTAAATTCAGCCATGTCACTCCACTGCTGCGTTCTCTTCACTGGCTTCCTGTAGCTGCCCGCATCAGATTTAAAACCCTGACGCTGACCTACAAAGCCAAGAACGGACCAGCCCCTCCGTACCTGATGGCAATGGTCAAAAGCCGATCCGCACCAAGAGCCCTTCGAGCTTCAAGTACGGCTCGGCTCGACCCGCCATCCCTCAAAATCCGCAGAAGACAAGCGTCCAGGCTTTTTTCTGTCCTGGCACAGTGGTGGAACGAGCTGCCCCTGGGTGTCCGAACGGCCGAGTCGCTCGCTGTCTTCAAACGCAAACTGAAGACCCACCTCTTCAGAGAGTACTTGGACAAATAGTTCTATGGTCGCCTTATTGTATTGTGTTTAGCAATGTCTAAGCTTAGAGGTATCTTTTGAATTATTAGTTCTAACTAGCTGAGGCTTTTCTTGGGTAAATAGCAAAGCACTTTGTAAGTCTCTCTGGATAAGAGCGTCTGCTAAATGCCGTAAATGTAAATGTAAATGTAAATGTTTGGTTAAATGTCCAATTACTTTTGAAAATCATGATTTCTTCAACTCAAGTCCACTGAGGTGGCATGAACAGAGGCAAACTAGACAAACATTGTGTTGCTGTCCAAATACTTATGGACCTGAAATACCAAATACAAGCAGGGGGGATACTAGAATAATGCCAGAAAATGAACAGAACACCATGATATGTGTAAGTGCTCGAGAAACATCAGCCAAAGCCACTCTCTTTAGGAATGGACAAGCAATGAGAACCAGAAAGAACCCCCCCACCCCCCACCCCCCTACCAGCGGAAATACGGTCTACTGCAACGTTGACATCTACTGGCCACAATTATGTATTGCAGAGCCATCTCTAACAAACACACACTCATGGACACACTCCCACCCTTTCTCCACCTCTCTCCCAAACGTCTAGCCAGGTCTTGATTGTGTCACTGGGCAGACTGCTTCGATAATGACTAGCTCCTTTCAGCTCAGGAAGGGTAAGCAAAGACAACACATGCTCATATAGTCCAAATGGCTCCGGGCTGCACTGCGTATGTCATGGAATAATGAAGCATGCTAAGGCACACTTTGGTTTTGTACCATTTCCTCCAGCCCCCCTCCACCCCTCCTCTTCCCCTCTTAATACTCCAGATCTATTTATAGCATTGGGAAGCCAGCACGACTGAAGTGATTTCCATGCTCGTATGAAAGTGTGGTAATGATGTGTGCAAGTGGTTTCAGTGTAGGACATTCGTTCAGCATCTCAGAAAAAAAAACACTAAGGCATGCGATATCCATATTTCAGTCCGTGGGCCTCTCAAGACTAAGACCAATGATATGTACAAAACACCTTCACTATCGAGGCAGTAGGACACCTTCACTGCCCAATGTCACGGGTTGATCGCATCGCGATAGCGGCCTTTGCTTGAGGCGGCTTATCAGTGTGCATCTGTATCGGGTCGATAGCGGCAGGAAGTACTGAGTCGGACACAGCTGATGTTTCAAAACCTACTATTCACTTCCCAGTCAGTACAGCGCATATACAGAAGCTGAGCAAAACAACAAAAAGCTGTGTGCACTATATGGACAAAAGTATTGGGACACCTACACATTCATTCAGAAATCAAGGGTATTAAAAGGGAGTAACTGTCTCTACTACTGAACAAAACCTGAATAAGAGCATTAGGAGGAACCACTGAGAGGAACCAAGACTCAAAGGAACCCCTTTCGAAGATCGTGAGGAAGAACCACTGAGAGGAACCAAGATTCAAAAGGAACCCCTTCCTGAGACCATAAGGAAGAACCACTGAGATGAACCAAGACTTAAAATGAACCTCTGAATAAGACCATGAGGAAGAACCACTGAGGGGAACCAAGATTCAAAAGGAAACCCTTCCTAAAACCATGAGGAAGAACCACTGAGAAGAACCAAGACTTAAAAGGAACCTCTGAATAAGACCATGAGGAAGAACCACAGAGGGGAACCAAGATTCAAAAGGAAACCCTTCCGAAGACCATGAGGAAGAACCCCAAAAAATCCAACACTGAAAATAAAAAACCTCCTTAAGATCCTTGGAAGAACCACTGAGGGGAACCAAGACTCAAAAGAAACCCCTTCCTAAGACCATGAGGAAGAACCACTGAGAAGAACCAATCCTCAAAAGGAACCCCTTCCTAAGACATTAAGGACAAACCACTAAGAAGAACCAAGAATCAAATGGAAACCCTTCCGAAGACTGGGTTTATTGAGTTTAAGAACCCCAAAAAATCCAATATCGAAAATAATAAACCTCCTTAAGATCCTTGGGAGAACCACTGAGAGGAACCAAGACTCAAAAGGAAAGTTTTGGCTGGTTTTGGTAGCTGGTTATCCTGATGGACTAGCTGAAAACATACCCCATGCTGGTCAACTCTGCTATGCTGCTCAAGCTGGTCACCCACCTTGGCTGTGGCTGGCTAACTGTTGAGCTCAACCGAAAACGTACGTTCCGCCGATCAGCGGCTAATCTGCTCTACCAGCTCCCCCAGCTTATAGCTTGAGCTGACCAGACAGAGCTCGTCCTTTTAGCTTTCTGAGAATTCTGCATGTGAGATCTGCAGCCTGGTATTTATAGTCGGCCATGTTAGCGTCTCAAAAGGATCAGCGCTCCCTCTATAGCTGTTCACCCAAAGCAGTTCTCACGGTACCTAGCAGCAACGGAGCATAGATTCATGTGCTTTGCTTGGTGTCTAGGATTAGCCTCCCAATTATTCAACACAGAGATCCATCACACGATTCGTCCAGTCTGGGTCTATCTGCATAATAACACACTGCCCAATCAAATCACTTCACTGGGAGCGTTGAGGTAATCCAGATGAAGAGAAGCCATAATAAATGGGAGAGGTTTCTTTTGACATGAGTGGGAAACGCTGCTTGGAGAGAGTGGGAACCATTTGTGGCTTGCAGCCACTTCAAATGTCATGCTTTTGCCTTTTTTTTCAGAAGGAATACATTTGCTAGGCTGTTCGAGAGACATTACCATACAGAGTGGAGTATACGTCAAGCTCGGCTTGTGACTGGATTGTGTTGTCTGCATGTCACACAGCAATAATCCAAATGTCTTCTTAAATTAGTGTGAACTTTGACGGCCTTTCACCTACTCAACTTCATCCTGAAGGTGGATTAGAGGAGATATGAGGGAAATATGCTCTACCTGTGATCCATTAAATACATGCTCTGAAATAATGGAGGCATCTGGATACCACTTTGGGTACTTTCAAGTGAGTTCTTTAAAGAACCCTATATTGAAAGGATCATGAGGAAGAACGATTGAGAGGAACCAAAACTCAAAAGGAACCCCTTCCTAAGACCACAAGGAAGAACCACTGAGAAGAACCAAGACTCAAAAGCAACCTATTCCTAAGACCACAAAGAAGAACCACTGAGAGGAACCAAGACTCAAAAAGAACCTCTGAATAAGACCATGAGGAAGAACCACTGAGAGGAACCAAGACTCAAAAGGAAACCCTTCCTAAGACCATAAGGAAGAACCAATGAGAGGAACCACGACTCAAAGGGAAACACTTCCTAGGACCATAAGGAAGAACCAATGAGAGGAACCACGACTCAAAGGAAACCCTTCCTCATGGTCTTATTCAGGGGTTAGGTGGAAACAATCTAAAACCATAAGTCTGCATCTCTTCCTCATGCTCTTAGACTGTCATGTATTTTCAGTCCAAGAGCTTGAAGAACCAGAACTCGAAAGAAACCTTCTTAGGGCATGAGGAGGACCCACTGAGAGATGAGTGCCAAGACTCCTATCCTCCTGTGGACTGCATCGAACAGTGGGTTTACAAGCAGGACAAATAGGACAATTACATAGAAGATTAAACAGAGACCCCAGAACCGTACAGAAGCAGGGACCAATGCGATTAGCTAATGTCTAATCTTAGAAGCCAAAGACAAAATGTCAAAAACGAAGACCTGGCAGACTGCTGACTGTGTTGGATGTAGAACATGGTGGGTAAGAAGTTCAACAAGAGGGTAAATCTTCCAGCTACCAGAGAGTTTTTCTTATTTCCTCCGTACTTTGCTCCCTACAATTGTCCCTACTAACTTAGGAGTGGAATCCATCCCAATCCCTCCCAGCTCTACACCTCCTTCTGTGAAAAGCGAAGGTGACAGTGATGTCTCACTGCCAGTAATCCAGTGGAATCTGCCCTGGTGGGCATCCATATGTGGGGCCAGCATGGAACCCGAGGAGAGAAAACTGGTATTCCCAGTTGGGCGACCCATACAGACCCCACATGGGCATATCATCTGGGAAAAAGAACCTAAAGAAGGGAGTAGGCATTGTGAGTGGAGTCCCATCAGGCTCTGCATGAGGCCCCTGCAACTTGTCCTGAATGCAGCAGCACAGGTCATCTTCAACGCTTCTAAATTCAGCCATGTCTCTCCACTGCTGCGATCTCGCTTCACTGGCTTCCTGTAGCTGCTGCCCAGGTCATCAGATTCAAACCTTGACTCTGGTCTACAAAGCCAAGACTGGACCAGCCAGCCCCTCCGTACTTAAAGGCGATGGTCAAAAGCCGATCTGCACCAAGAGCCCTTCCAGCTTCAAGTACGGCTCGACTCGACCCGTTATCCTTTAAGATCCACGGAAGACGAGCGTCCAGACTTTTTTCTGTCTTGCACCGAAGTGGTGGAACGAACTTCCCCTGGGTGTCCGAACAGCAGAGTCAAACGCTCGCTGTCCTCAAACTCAGACTGAAGACCCTCCTCTTCTGAGAGTACTCAGGTGAAGAGAAGAGTACTATGGTCACCATACTGACTTGTGTTTAGTAGTCTAAGATTAGAGGATCTTTGAATTATTAGTCTAAGGGTCTTGGGTAAATAGCAAAGCACTTTTGGATGAGAACGTCTGCTAAATGCCTTAAATGTAAATGTTGTGAGTGACCATTAGGGCTCTTAGTGTTGATTGATAAAACCAGTGACAGGTGAAGGGAAGAACATTGATGAACTGGTTTTAATGGCACTTTAATGCTCCCTACTATTATCCCTACTATCTCAGGGAGACAAACCCTCCCAACCCCAGTAGAATCTGCCCAAGCGCAGACCCCTTTCTGCTTCATTACTCATTTAAAATCGAGAGATTACAGTTTTTACGAAGTGGCCGAGCCATTTCGCTTGTTCTAGTGATTGTTGCCGTTCTCCAAACAGGCGCAATTTCACGGTGCAGTCGAGCGGAGTGAGAGTGATTGGCTGTTCGCAGCAGGAAATCCTATCTAGCCACGTCTGTTATCTGACGCACTTCAGCAAAATGACTGACTTGCCATTGAAACACATTCGCCTGTACCCAGAGGGCAAGGGGCTGATACTGTTACCTGAGAATCGAGGCTAAGAGCATAGCATCAAGGGCCTATTGTTACCTCGGAAAGGATACAGCTTTCATATTTGGATCTCTGTGTTTTGTGGTAAGACTGCCAGCCTCCTGGCCTTGACCATTTGCAAGCTGTCCCCTGTAGGATAAGGGCTATTTTCAGGTATTTCGACCTCCGGATATGAACACCTACAGAGCATGAGTCTTGGCTCTCCGGCCTGCTTTCCTAAATAAGAACACTGGCAAAAAACATCATGGGAACTAGTGGTGTTCCCGGAGGCACCTCGGTGACTTTCTCACACTGGACACTGGAACAATCCTTGAGCGCTAAGCACTTCTCTGGCCGAACTCTGCAAGGGACCCATAAGCTTCCGGCTGGAACTTTGTGCTGTTTTGCTAAGAGTATGAAGAGTTACAGACATTTGTTCCTGTTCCCCTGAATCGCCCCCATTTCCCACTCTTACTAAGACTCCCTCCCTCCTGTTCTTCCTTTCATATCTTCTGCTTTCTGCTTGATCTAGGAGAAACCGAGCAGGACAAACACGAATCCAGTGACTCTCAGAAAAGGTTTCTTTGTCCATTCACAGCACACTGCTCAGCCCTATTCATATGCTTCCATCACGACTCGTTTGAGAGAACATCCCATCTCCAGGGCTCATCTTCACCCCACAGCGAAGCAGCCGGGGCCATTAGAGCAGCAGATTCCGGCCTCAGAACCTGATAGCGCTGGCTTGCACAGCAATTCATCTGCGAATTATTTCATTTGGACCGGGACGGCAACGAAGGCTTGACTCAAAAGGCTTTTTCTAGAAGGTGTGCTTCCCTTAATGCCCTCTCCAATCTCTCCTGTCCACCCACCCCCCTGACCCATTGACCTTTAACGGCCAGGAAAGGATTAGCAGCACCAACCAAGCCAGGTTTTAGTGTCTGTGTTGCACCAGCTTGTCTTGTTTGACTCCCCAACTTGACACGCAATGTCAGGTCTAACCCAACCAGCAGGCTCATGTGGGGTTGATCGTGGGCTAGGTGGCTTCCAGGAGGCTTCCAGGTGTGTTGTTACCGGGGCTTCCCAAACTTACAGCCCTATGACTCCCATCTAAGCCCTATGTACAATGTACAACCTACATAGGGCCTCTATGGTGTTTAACCCTTCCTGGTTTAACCCATCACTGACCCTGGTGGACAATATTTTCTGGTTCCCAGTTGGGCCACCCATCCCATTAATACCCCAATCAGCTATACCACTAAAACCAGTGACGGGTAACGTGAAGAACAGTGATTATCTGGTTCCAGTGGCACCTGTCAGTAGATGGGATCCACATATCTGGGTCATCAGAACATCTCCAAAACATCAGGCAGGTCTTGTGGGGTCTTCCTGGTATGCAGTGGTCAGCACCTACCACCAAAACAGTTGGGACACCTAAGACTCATTGATGCTCATGTAGGCCCCGCCCACCTCACAACTTACAGGACTTATTAAAGGATCTGCTGCTAACGTTAGTTAGTCTTGGTGCCACAGATACCACAGCAGGACGCCTTCAGAGGTCTGGTGGAGTCCATGCCTCGAATGGTCAGACGACAAAGCGGGACCTACACAGTATTGGCAGGTGGTTGTAATGTTATGGCTGGTTGTGTATCGGATATAAAAGAGCTATATGAACTGATTTATGCTCAGTGTGGTGCCATAAGGTGGGGAAGGGGGTGTATGGGGAATGTGGGGTAGTTTTTTACTCGGCCACCAGGTGTCAGGCTTTCCACAGACTTTGAGATGATCGAGGATGCTGTCCTTCCACCAGTGGATCATTTATCACACTTGTCAACAGCACCATGTTGCTGGGCTGCTTATTTACTGTGATGCTTAGAAAAGCTGCCTAAGCTTAGAAATACTGCACAAACAATCAGTTACTGCTCAGGAACCTTCCGCAGGAGCCCTGTGCATCCATGTATTGGCGTAAATATAATTAGACTGAAAATATTACAAACACAAAAGCTATTTTCCACATCATTTGGGCACAATTATGAACTGTATAGAAGCGTGTTCTTCAGCAGTAGGGGGGCTTTTCTTCCATTCCCGCACTCAGATATCCCGGCTGGGTTTCGACACAAGCAGATTGATGTATCTCCATCATAAGCCAGACCTGTTTCTCTCTCCATCCTGCAGCAGTAGTTTTCTGTTGCCCATCATTAGCCGGTTTGGCCGGACCCAGAGGCTGGCATTTACAGTGGCTAAAAGGTTACAGACGAAACAGACGGAAGAGCAAAGCCACGAAGATTTTGATTGACACCTGTGGCCAATTAGCTGCTGTTGCCAAGGCCTCCAGCAGAACACAGGGGAGCCAGACGAGACCGTCTGCCAAATTAAAGCCTCATGTCTGATGGGTCAACTCAGAGGTGGTGGAGAAATTAAAAAAAAAGGGGCTTCATGTGTCCTTCTGCACTGTATCAGCATCTCAGATGTGGTACAGGGAATGTGACAGAGCTTTGTGTCTTCGGTAGGGACGTAGGAAAATATCGATATATCAAAGTATTGCGATACATGTGAAGAACATTCAAATAGGTGAAGAAAAGGTTCTGCACACACTCATTCCTATTACAGCCGTGGTTCTTTAGGGAATTATACAGTGGTTCTTCGATGGCATCACTCAAGGAACCTTGTGAAGCAGCTTTACAGTGAAGAGTGTAGGAATTTACAAGAAGCTGGGTCATACTGGTTGTGATGGTCCAGATGCTGGTCCAGATAAGCCATCAAACTCAAATGAAAACAGATCCCATGCTTGTGAAAAGCTAAGCTGGTCAACCAGCTCAACCAGCTCAACCAGCTCAACCAGCTCAGCCGCTTGACCAGCTTGACCAGCATTATTTTTTCAGAAGTGTTTTATATCATAAAATTTCACAGATGTCGTTGCTACCGAGTAAATGACCACAGTCTGTTATGCTGTTCCACTCACTGTTTCTGACACTTGTTACATTTTCCATACTTGTACATGTTCTCCTCTCTCTCTCTCTCTCTCTCTCTCTCTTTATAACAATTGTCTTTATGGTGAATCTTGAAAAATATATTTAAATTTATCAAACATATTTTTGCAATATATAAAAACTAAAAAGTAGAGTATCTGTTGAATATGTAACACAAAATACATAAAATAAAATAAAAATGTATATTATTGTTTTATATGTATATATATATATATATATTTCTTATACATTTTTAAAATACATTTTACGCAAATTTTAGTTCATAATATACTGCCTATATATCTAATATATGCTAAAATACATTTATTTTTAAATCTATGGTAAAAGAACACATATATGTAGCAACTTAAAGTTACGTATAAGCAAATATACATTAAACGTGGCAGAAAGCAGCTTCATAGGCACAGATACACAGTAAAGACACAGTCAGATTAAAGTTTTCCAGATTTTTATAGGTTTTTAACTGAGAACTAAGACGTATTTCATAAAAGTATATTAATTAGTTAAAATGTGTTTAAAAATACACTTAAAATATAAAACATAAAATCTATTTAACAGAAGTTTATGGCAATTTTCATATATTTTAAAAATATATTGTTAGTATTGTTTATATACATATATATATATATACAATATATATATACAGTATATACACATGTATTGTTTACATTGTTGGTAGGTATTGTAGTCACATTTGTGTTCTCTTGAAGTCAAGAATATTTATATCAAAAATAACAAATTAAACTGAACCATTGATTTTTCATTCAATTCATAGCTGAATTGAATTATTGGTGAAATCTGCAATTTCATGATTTCCTAGCAAATAATAATCCAATCATTGGTGAAAATCGATAATTTGAATCATTCACGAACTGAACTTTGAAATATGACATTTCGCAAAGGATTGAATCGTTGTTTAAGAATTACACTTCAAATGGTGAAATTAACTTCCTAAAGAATCATAATCAATTCAAATTGTGATGAAATTTGATATGTTGAATTGCTTCCTAATGAATCATTATAAAATTGAACATCAATATACATACATATACTTAAAACCTAAGACACCACCCTACATGATCAGTTTCTCTGGTTTTACTGTTTATAGGCAGTTTTTAGAGCATTTATTTATTTGCAGAAATGACAACTGCTCAAAACAGCTGCTCAAATAATGCAAAGAAATGATTATAATAATAATTATAATGTAAAGAAGTTATTATTCAGATTTAATCACAGTACTAATATCTGAACTCTGAGAGCATTCAGAATCACTATGGTGAAATAATAACCTCGACGGCCAATCACAGCTCTCATGTCTCAGCCGGCTCTCCACTAGTCTTTCACATTGCTGTTGGGACTTACATATATATATATATATATGTGTGTGTGTGTGTGTGTGTGTGTGTGCAACTACCTCTTTCTATATATATATATATATATATATATATATGTGTGTGTGTGTGTGTGTGTGTGTGCAACTACCTCTTTCTATATATATATATATATATATATATATATATGTGTGTGTGTGTGTGTGTGCAACTAACTAACTCTCTCTCTCTCTCTCTCTCTCTCTCTATATATATATATATATATATGTGTGTGTGTGTGTGTGCAACTAACTCTCTCTCTCTCTCTCTCTATATATATATATATATATATATATATATGTGTGTGTGTGTGTGTGTGTGTGTGCAACTAACTCTCTCTCTCTCTCTATATATATATATATATATATATATGTGTGTGTGTGTGTGTGCAACTAACTCTCTCTCTCTCTCTCTCTCTATATATATATATATATATATATAGGTGTGTGTGTGTGTATGTACACTGTTTAACTACATTAAAAGTCTATGAGACCCCCCCCCTCCCCTTATTGTAATCCAGCTCGAGCGCACAGCTGCATCAGAGGGCCTCTTATCAGCTGAGGCTCAGAGGAAATGGGTGATTTTCATAACACACCCATCTGAACTTTCCGGTTGTGCAGCAGCTTATTCCTCAGCACAGGAGCTTAATCTTGCTCCGCCCGCCAGCCAGTCTTCCCATCAACCATCAACAGCCCCCCATTTCTCCCAGTTCAGCTCAGACCACAGCCAGACAGCTCCACCGCGCTCCACCGCGCATGCGCCGCGGCCAATAGGAAGTTTCGCCTGGTCGCAGCACCTGGTAACGACCTGACCGGTACGACCGCTACACTTCTTACACTCAGCTTTTCCTGACCCTACGACTCTTATTACTCCTCCGCACCTGCTATAACGCCTGTGGAGGGCAGGCCATGCTGGGCTGTTGTGGACAGTTTCTCACATGTCTCAGAGTTTCTCAGGTGTAGCCCTAAACTCTGCAGCTGTCCACACCAGCGCGAGCTGCTAGCCTAGCCTAGCCACTGGCTCCTGCTGCCTGCAGGTCCGGTAAACAGCCTGTCTGTAGCAGACTAGCTTCTCTATATGATAGATATAACTCACTTTCTCGGACTTTTAGCTAGTTATCTTCACTAAAACAGGACATACGAGTTAACTGGAGCAGTAAACAGGCTAGTGCTGCTAGCTGGTGCCAGTGTTTATGGAGATCTCCTGGGTCTGTCGTCAGGGAAGCTCTGTCAGTTTAGTCAGACTGGATGTTTTTAGTGATTTCTCATAAATATCAGCACTGTTAAACATGTTAAGGTCAGTGTTAAACATGTTAAGGTCAGTGTTTTCAGTGTTATCAGACTTGATATGGCTGAGTGTGTGTTTGGGGTGCAGTCTTTGCAGGCCAGTGGTCAACCCCCTTGCAGAACTCACTGTCAGCACTGCAGGTCCAGCACTGTCTCCTTATTTTGTATATTTATTTAATTGGTAAACATAAACTGAATCATAATATAATATTGTCTAAAATTATTATTCAGAATGATGCCAAAATATCATAGGTTTCTAGAAATCATCTGGACATATGCTGGAGGAATGAGCAGGGGGACGCAGGGGGTGTGGTCTCAATAGCTTGGGATTATTGAGGAGCTTTGATGTTTATTCTAATTACTTTCGATATAACACCAAGATTATGCTTTAGTATATATTTTTTTTAACTATATGCAAGTTTCTCAGCTGTAATTTTGAGTATTCCCGTTTTATTCCCATTAATTCCCATAATTACCCGTTAAATTTCCCAAATTAAAAAAAAATTCCTGGAATTTTGCAACGCTAGTAATGCGCACAGACGTGTCCCGTGTTTCACAACGACGCAAGATGTCTAGCAGAGAAGCATGCAGTCAGCCTTTTTGTTATCTTCTTCTAAACATATGATTGCACAGCCGTGGTCTGACTGGGGTCCATGCTGGGCCTGTCCTTGTTCCTAGTTGGGAAGACGGCGTTATCTCTCCGAAGCAGAAGATGTGGCGCTAAAATCAGCTCGGTCTCTCCTTCTGTACATGTTGTTGTTATTATTATTATTATTATTATTGTTATTATTATTTTAGTGGTGAGTAATTGAAGAAAAATAATAAATGTCCTCATCTGTTGTCTTGCCTGGTCTGTCCAGGTACAGGTTCATGAAGTACAGAGAGTGCAGAAGTAAATCCTGAGCTACGTCAGTGCTCCAGCTCCCTACAGCCTTTTTTTTTTTTTTTTTTAATGGTCAGTGCTATTTTGGTCAGTTGATAATAAGACCTTGATCCATTGCTCACTGCAGGTCACTCCTTTCTCACTGCAGAATGTACTGACGGAGCTTAGCTGAGAAATCGCCCAGAAATCTTCTTTATCATGATCTCAACAAGCGACTTGGAGCAGTTGGCAGAAATAGGTGAGTCTTTTATTTATTTATTTATTTATTTTTATTATTAACTATTATTTGTCAATTAATAGTTATTAATTATGGTGTGTGTGTGTGTGTGTCCTGATTCAAATTATTTAACCATAATAAAATAAATAAATAAATAAAATTCTCGCAATATTTCTCTTAAAAACACACTGTATTCACTTCAGGGCATTATTCTGCATCAGGAAATACCTCAGTGCTAACAGGCAATGTGACATCATGATATTTTATTGTATCGTGATAAATATATGGAGGAGACTGTTAGTACTGTTAAACACTGATCAGTGTAATTAGACTGAAGGGTTAATTAGCTGAAGAGCAGCAGATGTTATAGAGTATAAATCACTGTATCCAGTACAGGAGAGGATCTGAATAGTAGTTTATAAGAATCTGCAGTCACTAAGGTTTCTTTAAATATCGTGATATAGTATTTGTACCATCTCCCCCAGCCCTAATAGCAACCCTTTACCTGACATGGAGTGTCATTTTTACTGAAATACTGGAGTGAACACTTAAGCTGGTTCTAATGGGAGTTCTTTATTACTGGGGTAAAAAGTAAGGATAATTACATCAGTGTAGTGCAAGGAAAATAACGTACGACAACGTGGTCTCGTACGCGGTCGTACAGTCTCGTACATGTACATATTATTTACCCATAAAATAATTATTAATCAATAAATGAAGCGCTAATACACACCAACTAACAGACCTCGTCAAAATAAGAGTCACTAATACAACTAAACAAACCTCGTCAAAATAAGAGTCACTAATACAACTAAACAAACCTCGTCAAAATAAGAGTCACTAATACAAATAAACAAACCACATCAAAATAAGAGTTACTAATACGAACAAACAGACCTCGTCAAAATAAGAGTCACTAATACGAACAGACCTCGTCAAAATAAGTCACTAATACAAGCGAACAAATAGACCTTGTCAAAATAAGAGTTACTAATACGAACAAACAGACCTCGTCAAAATAAGAGTTACTAATACGAACAAACAGACCTCGTCAAAATAAGAGTCACTAATACGAACAGACCTCGTCAAAATAAGTCACTAATACAAGCGAACAAATAGACCTTGTCAAAATAAGAGTTACTAATACGAACAAACAGACCTCGTCAAAATAAGAGTTACTAATACGAACAAACAGACCTCGTCAAAATAAGAGTCACTAATACGAACAGACCTCGTCAAAATAAGTCACTAATACAAGCGAACAAATAGACCTTGTCAAAATAAGAGTCGCTAATAAAAACAAACAGACCTCGTCAAAATATTTTTTGCACTAACTTTCTTACTCTACTAGTAGAAGAATGTGTGTTACTCAACTGGCCAAATAATGATTGCCAATTGGCCAATAAACAGGCAGTTCCCAATAGGTCATAGCGACTGCCCCTGTTTACTCATGTATCTAATCTTTTTTGTGGTTTGTGACGTGAAGGCATGAAGAATACTCTGAATTCCTTGCATCTTCAGTCCTGATTGGGCTTTGCCGCATTCTGAGTTTGGGTCGGAGATCTACCATATTCAAAGTGATTCAAAATCCCCTTTCTTTCCCCAAAACGTTCACTCACTCATGACTCAGCTATGACCTCACTAATCTGTCTGGGAAGGGATTAGCCATGCAAGATGCCTACAGCGGGGCCCCGTTCCTGCCTGAGTCAGCTGTTAAAACTGGTGGAAGAAAGGAAGTTGACCACGTGAAGAATCAAAGCGAAAGCCAGCCCGTTTTCTTCTAAACCACAGACAGGATTATACATGCAGCTCCATGCCCGGCTATTTTTAGCCGGACCGCTATTGCGAGAAGGACAGGTCACTCTTGAGATAAGGCTGACCGTCCGTCTGTGCACATAATTGCATCTGTGGAGGAGATAACACTACATTGTTAATTAAATGGACAGGGAGGCCACTGCATTCCTGCAGCTTTGAGTCACTGTGTCCACTCCTGTAGCTGCTGGCTCTCCGAACGTAAACATTCTCTGACCTTTTCAGTGAAATACTGGGTCATACGAATGACCGGGGAGCAGCCGGCGTGAGTGGAAAATGGCTAAATATATAGCGTGACTCTTCAGCAAGGTCCAAGTCAATTCTTTTGGTTTTAGGCCTTTTTCCAAAAAGGGGTTGTCTAGTAAAACCCAGTCTGCCTCTTCCCCTATTCTTCTTCTCTTCTTCTTAAAGTGGCCAAATTATACTAAACTGGTTAGACAAAAATGTATTTACTTATTTTTAATTTGAGGTTTTATGATTTTTTTTATTCTTAAAAAATACTCTAAATGCCATTACTTATATATTTACAGTACATTACTTTAGTCTTTTATATATATATATATATATATATATTAAGATTAAAGTTATGTACTCTAAACATACACACACACATATATATATATATATATATATATATATATATATATATATATATAATTTTTTTTTTTTTTTTTTTTAAGACTGAAGTTATGTACTCTAAACATACATATATATATATATATATATATAATTGGATGCATATGTCTTCCTTATGAGCCTACATCACTTACCAGGCTCACACATTCACTCTAAACCATAAAAAAGTATCAAATATGATGCATGAACTTTGGACATGCTTGTTTCATCATCTAATAAAACTAAATGCCTTTAATAAAACCTTTACACCCCCTGGTTCTAGGGTTCCTTTACTGTACTAGTGCCGTTTAAGTGTGTTTACCACCCCGTCACAAAATGACTGCTAGTATCATGACAGCACAGGAGAAAACGCGAAGACAGTTTTGCTAAATTGAAACTATTTAAGATATTTGAACAAAAATTACGGTAACAGTTTGTGTGATTCTAATAGATAAATACGTACAGTATCAGTCAAAAGTTCGGACACACAGGCTTGAATGTGTGCTAATCATCATCCCAAAAACATTTCATCCAAATGCAAGGATGACCATCCTACTACTGATCACATCCTAACTACAGTAGATGCATGTGTGTCCCCAGTGTCCTTTTTATTTATTTATTTAGTTAAAACATAAATGTCATTTTAAGAAGATGATCAGCACACATTCAAGCCACGTGTCCAAACTAATATATATGTGTGTATATATATAATATATATACACACACACACACACTTCTGTACTGAATATTTTTGTTATTTTAACCTCCATAAACATCACAGCTAGACCAAAGAGGAAAAATACAATGCAATAAATAACAAAAACTTTTGAACTCTTTAAACATCGCAGTCAGAGGAACCTTTCTTTGTGGACCTCAGTGCTATGAAACCTCTCTCTGGTACAGTCAGAGCATACAGTTGTGACTTCAGCTAAAACAGATGTGATAAGGAGGATGTTCCTGAACTTGATTTTGAAGGTGTTTAAGCAGACTGAAATTATCTTCAGCAAGAGATGCGTCTCAGGCGATGTTCTGGTAACACGAGATAACTCTGAAGGGCTGAATTTTCCTTTTTTTGTAGAGCTGCAGAAGGAGGAGGAGGAGGAGGAGGAGAAGCATGGGAACTCGGCAGGGTACCCTCTAACGCCATCCAGTGACAATGCTTGGCAAGACATGACACATCCCTACTACGACGTTGCACGACATGGCATCCTCCAAGTTACAGGTAACCACCCCACTTACCTCTGTTTATTCCACCACCCCCTGCTCCATCACCCCCACCCTGCCACACCCTGAGCCTTCACTTGCGAGCATACCGATTAGGGACGGTGTGTTTTCACTGCATGTGAATGCTCCCATCACTGCTTCTCACAGTCAGGAATTTGTGAGATGTTGGTCTGTTTTCATAGTAAAGGTCAGGTGATAACTGGTCCTGCTGGTTTAGTCGGTCCTGGTCAGCGTGATGATCTGATCTGCGTCTGTAATGGAAGTTTAGAATGATCCGATTGAATGAGGAAACTTGGCGATCAAAGACAGAAGAGCCCACAACCAGGGGAAGTACGCCTATGACTCACCTGACTGGTTCATCCTGGTTGTCAATCTTGCCAAGAAATGCTCAAACACCCCTTACAGGCATTAAATTGCAGGTAAGGGTGTAACCTGAATTCAGAATGCTGGTCCTGTGCAGTTCCATAACTTTTTATTAATTAGTAGAAAGCTGCAAAATATAAGAAATATTCAACATGGGTCTGGAAATGGCTGAGAAAGCTGTAGGATATGATTTATTAAAGTTTAGGGCATTTTCACACTCGCCCTGAATACGTAACTCCGCCCCCAGGACCGAATCTATCTGCATTTAACTCATCTAACTGAATGTCACTCTCTCCCCACCCCTCTCTCTCTCTCCTTATGGTGTTTAGGTGATGATAAATATGGCCGTAAGCTGATTATTTTCAGCAGCTGCTGCATGCCTCCATCACATCAGCTCAATCACCACAGGCTACTGGAGTGAGTATAAGGAAGTTAGTGTGGCCAGTCAGATTACCAGCCCTCCGGCATGTGGTTTAGCGTTTAGCTGATTGTCGGTGTCTTTTCTGTCTCCCAGGTACCTCAAGTACACGTTGGACCAGTACGTTGAAAGCGATTACACAGTGGTCTACTTTCACTACGGCTTACGCAGCATTAACAAGCCCTCCTTACGCTGGCTCCGAGATGCCTATCGGGAGTTTGACAGAAAGTACGTCACTTAAACATCTCCTCCCACCCTCCTTTCACTTTCCCTAACTCCTCCCCTGTGGCCTTGTGTCTCTCCTTGTAATGCACCATCTTTCCAGTAAAAGTCGGCCAGCTTCAGACAGCATATCTGAGGGCCTGCTCAATAATTTAGTTCCTTTAATGAGGAAAATTACACTAGAGTAAATTTCGGAGCATGGATTGATCTGTGAAGCTGCTCTCTAAAGAGACACTTGGCTGGAAGGGTGTGTGTTTGGTGCTGATCAAGTCTTGTGTTGCTGAATAGTTTTGCTAACATACACTTTTTAAGGGTGCTAGGAAAGGGTTTTTTAGAGATGCTGTAGAAGAACCGTGTTTGTGGAGGTGATGTGTGAGTGTAAACAGTGGTGGATTTTACTGAGGACAACATGGGCAGCTGCCCAGGGCACTATATTGCCGGGGGTGGCTTGGGGAACCCACTCAAAAAAAATAAATAAATAAATTGGAAAGCCGTGCCTCGTCAACCTAGACGACGACGACGTATTATTATTGTTTTTTTATTTTTTTAAGCACCCTTGGCCTCAGTTTTGTCTTTTTATCCACGTTTTGACAATAATAGATGGATATTAGGGGTGTCAGAAAATATCAGTATATCAAAGTATCACAATATTATGATTTTCAATCCTATCAGAAACACAAACACAATCAGTTGTATAATTAATAGTTAATCACAGAATAAAATTGGTGTCAGACAGTTTATTTAGTGTTATGTTTACATTTTGACCACTAGAGGGCAGTGTTGTACTCTGCCTTTTTGATCTCTTTTCTGATTGGATCAAAATTCTGTTTTTATACTTAGGACATTTTTTTTACGCAATTATGGGGCCCCAGGTGGTCCAGCGGGCTAAGGCGCTGTCACTATGTTCAGAGGATTGCTGGTTCGAATCCATCTGAGGCCCCGAGAGAGCACAATTGGCCTTGATCTCTCCACGGTGGGTAGATGGCACTCTCTGTCTACCATCTCCAAAAAAACTAAACACAATTTATCGCATTACTTATCATATCGTATCAATACCAAAAGTTTGTGGACACCCCTTCTAATGAATGCATTCAGCTACCCATTGCTGACACAGCCTGTAGAGAAGTACAGATAGTAAACAGGAACCTATTGGCACCATGCTGCCTACTGCCAGGTGTGGACTAGAGGGGTATATATAAAGCCCCCCAGCATTGAGCTGTGGGGCAGCGTAATGATTAACGGTGCTCCATCCAGTACTTTTGGGATGAGTAGTGATTGTGATCGTCCAGCGCCCTGACTTTGCCAATGCTTGTGTCACTGAAAGCAATCAAATCCTCACAGCAATGCTCCTCCAAAACCTAGTAGACAACAGTAACTCCAACATTTTTAAAAGCCTTGATTCAGAAGAAACAATAAAGGAGCAGGTGTCCCAATACTTTTGTCTTTTTTTTTGACCAATGTGGATTCACAAGCCTTCTATTGACCAGTCCACTGGTGGGCTACTGAAGGTCTGGGAGGGCTTTTTTGGTATATTTTGGTTCTATTAAGTATTTTATAGCTAGAACCTTTATAGGCTTAAAGTCAAGGTTGCCATGGGCGTGGTTCTTCTATAGCGTCACTTAAAGAACCCTTTTGCAGCACCTTCATATTTAGAAGCAGTGACTTTGACCTCTTGACTTTATGACTTTATATCAACAGATATAAGAAGAATCTCAAAACCCTCTACGTTGTCCATCCCACAAACTTTATCCGGGTCATATGGAACATATTCAAACCTCTCATCAGGTACCCACACCTCACTCTGAAGGACCAGCCTCTCATCAGTTCCTACTGTAAGAACTTTTCTGTTCTTGCCTTCACTTTCATTTTCTGTCTTTTCTTCCATCCAGCCACAAGTTTGGCAAGAAGCTTACGTATGTGAACTATCTGGCAGAGCTGAGGGAACACCTCAACTATGATCAGCTCATCATCCCGCCGGCTGTGTTGAGGTCAGGTTTCCAGATCTTCACGTTTAACTTCTTCATTGTCTTTATGCTCTGTGGATTATAATTATTACTTTTTATTTTTTGCATTAGTCTGAGTTCATGCGTTCAGTCCTGAGAAACTGGTGCTGCTCCAGGGCAGGTGTTTTAGATCAAACATACGGCCTGGCCCTATCAGAAGTGATCTGTGACTGCCAGTTATTCAGAGGAAACGTACAAGCAGAGCTCGTGCCTGTCCAGAATACTTAGAAGAGGAGAAAGACAGCTTGGCGGTTTCTTATTGTAACAGAGGAGCGAAAAAATGTGAATTAGCTGGAACAGATGTTTCTAAACTCCTGATGGTACATCTTTTAGTTGAACACATCTTTCAAATTTTCAAAATTCTATATAATATATATAATTCTATATAATTTTATATATATATATTTATATATAACCTTATCAATATCTCCCACATGTATAGTATCTCAGCAAATGCCCTGTGTTGAGGTGTATTTCTGTTTAAGTCCAGATAAGATACTCTATTGTCATTGCACACTTACAATAAGTAAAAATATAAATAACTAAAAAATGATGTATATCTAAACAAAAAGTAAAACGTATATATATAATATACGTTTTACTTTTTGTTTAAATATACATCATTTTATATATATATATATATATATATATAAATATATATAATATAATTTATTATATATAAATAGTGATGATAATGTGTGTATATATATAAATAATGATATAAATATAAATAATGATGGTGATGATTAATATATATTATATATAAAAAATAAACACACACATTTATATATATGTGTGTATTGTTTATATATAATATATATTAATTATTATCATCATTATATATATTTATGTATATAAATGTATATACACGTATATACTGTGTATATACGTATATATACTTCCTACACAAATTATTTTAAAAATTATAAAATATATTATAGAATTATAAAATAAGACACATTTTATTATCAGAAATGCTAGTGAGATAGCAATGAGTTATTAAAATAAAAATATTGCACATCATTAAATTGCACAGTCTGTCCAGAAACAGCAGCGCAGTCATGATAATATAACGCACATATCATTGGCTGAGACAGCATAATAATACCATAATAACTACTGCTCCTAATAATTGTATAATACAGATGTGACTGATAGAGACAACACTGAAGGAATTCGAATACACACAGATCAGCCATAACATTAGAACCACTGACGGGTGAAGTGGAAAACATTTTTCATCTGTTAAGAGGCTGCAGGGGAACCCTAGTCAGTTCTTGAAGGTGATGTTGGTGCTAAAGCAGGAGAAATGGATAAGCATAAGAATCTGAGACACTCTGACAAGAAGAACCAGACTGTGAGGTTCTAGACAATGACTGGGTCATCAGAACATCTCCAGAACATCAGGCATCAGGTCTTGTGGGGTGTTCCCAGTATGCAGTGGTAGGTCAGTACCTACCAAAAGTGCTCCAAGGAAGGACACCCGGTGATCTGGCAACTAAGGATCTGCTGCTAACGTTAGTTAGTCTTGGTGCCACAGATACCACAGCAGGACGCCTTCAGAGGTCTTGTGGAGTCCATACCTCGAACGGTCAGATCTGCTGTGGTGGTGCTAATGTTATGGCTGATTTGTGTTATTATTCTTTGAAGTATTAGAAAGTTAGAAGTTTAAATAGTGTGTGATCTTGTTGTTCTTGGAAAGCTTGGGGTCAGGGTCATGTGGTCCTGCCTGGAAAGCTGTCAGTGCAGTGTAATTATGCCTGCCTTCTATTTGGCTTAAAACTCTTATCTCTATCGCCAGACATGATCTCCCCCCGTGTGCTTGCAGGTTTAAGTTAATGCTTAGTCAGATGTCAAGGTTGTGAGATTCAGTGTCCATGGTAACTGTTCTGATCAGGCATGACGAGGAGCTCCGGGCTGCTCAGAAAGGAGGACCACCGCCTCCAGTGAAGGTGCCGCCTCCCAGACCACCTCTACCCACACAGCAGTTTGGAGTGAGCTTACAGTAGTGAGTGGACTGGTTAATGGTTTATCATGTAATGCTTGATTGGCATGGTTTGCTACACTTGCACTATATGGACAAAAATATTAGGACACCTGCTCAGTCATTGTTTCCTCTGAAATGAAGGGTATTAAAAGAGTTTCTCCTGCTTTTATTGGAGTAACTGTCTCTACTGTCCAGGGAAAAGACTTTCTACTAGATTTTGGAGGAGGATTTGATTGCATTCAGCAACAAGAGCTTAGAGTTAGAGTGAGTTAGTGAGGTCGGGATGTTGGACAATCACCATCCCAAAAGTATTGGATGGAGCACCACCATCCATCATTCCAGAGAACACAGTTCTTCCACTGCTCCACAGCTCAATGCTGGGGGGCTTTATACCCCTCCTCTAGCCCACGCCTGGCTTTAGGCAGCATGGTGCCAATAGGGTCATGATCATCTGCTCCTGCAGAGAGTCCTATTCTATTGGTAGTGCTTCTCTACAGGGACTAGACAAGCTGTATCAGCAGTGGGTGCAACTCAATGCAGCCAGATTCATTCATTAGAAGGGGTGTCCACAAACATTTGGCCATATAGTGCTTTTTTGCTAGACAAAGGGATGAGTTGTGGTTTAGTGAGCTGTACATTGTAGCTATGTTATTAAATGGCCTTTTGCATGTCTGCAAGTTTACATTGTGTGAAGCTGGTTTATATTCGTGTGTTTCAGCATTCGAGAGAAAAACAACGATGCATTGATACCCCCTGTGATGTGTCAGACAGTTTCATACCTCAAACAACAAGGTAAGGAAGGAGATTTGCTGAAAGTTTCAGGGTCTTAAAGGTAATGAACAGGTGTCGTTTCTTCTGTAGAAGCTCCAGATCTCATCAGAACAGATAAAGCAGGTGACCATGAATCCAGTAAAAAGGAGAAACAAGAGCTTCTCATTCTGAAGAAACTAGAGAGATCCTGGGAGCTAGTCTGAAGAACAGAGCTCGGTTCCTCCAGGTTTCTCCTGGACGCCCCCCAGTCCAGCCAGCACAGCGTGGATTTTTCTAATCTGATAATTCTGGATGAATGGACCAATAGAAATGCTCCAAATGACTTGGAATAAACTCTTATAATATTATATTTTTACATCGAATCATATCAATCACCAAGAAACATATAGAGATCGTTAATTTAAAAAATCTTCTCCAAGTTTAATTTTGAATTCTTTACACACAAGTTGGAGGATAGTTAAGTTTTGTTGGATGAATTGAACTGTTTATTTATACTTACCTGTCAGGGGAGATACCATGATCAAGGAGGTGGTTCACCCAGGGTGAGGCTCTGCCATTGCACTCCAGTTGTGCTGACCCCTGCAAATTCCCCAAACTTTGGAATCTCGGCTGCATAATTTCTGGTAGTGGGGCACTGCGTTCACGCTCTCCCCTGATTTTTTTTTTAGGGGCAGTGGTGGCTCAGTGGTTAGCGCTCTGGGCTATTGATGACAGGGTTGTGGGTTCGATGCCCGGGCTTGGCAAGCTGCCACTGTTGGGCCCTTGAGCAAGCCCCCCCCCCCTTTTTTTTGCTCCCCGATTGCTGGTGTTGGCTGCCCATCACTCTGTGTGTGTGTGTGTGTGTGTGTGTGCTCACTGTCCCTTGTTCACTAGTGTGTGTGTGTGTGTGTGTGTGTGTGTGTGTGTGTGTGTGTGTGTGTGTGTGTGTGTGTGTAAACTACCACAGATGGATAAAATGCGGAGGTCACATATCGCTGTACATAGTACAGTGACAGAAACATGCACGTACCTTATTTATTTATTTATTATTATTTATTTTTTTTATTTGCTTATTGCCAGATAAATGTTTTTACACACGTGTGGACATTCGTTCACAGATTTGATTAATGAGCCAAAAAAGCCCTGAGTGCAAATTAAGTGATTGTAGTCAGTTCTGATCCTCGTTGTTTTTGGCGATGAACCCCTAGTCCTTGTCTCAAACCTGAGGGTACGTTTCTCTTTTCGTCCCCCTTTTTTTCCTCCAGGGTTGGAAACAGAGGGAATCTTCCGAAGGTCAGCGAGAGTGCAGCTCATCAAGGACATTCAGAAACTCTATAACCTGGGTAAGCCTCCTCCACCTCCCAGAAGTGCAGCAGCCCCAGTGGCAGTCTTTATATCTCCCGGTACCAGGAAAAGTAGATCAATAACATTTCGAAAGTCTCCTCCGATGACTCTGATGGCATCACAGGCAGCGTGTGGCCTGCGAGGCTTCCCATTTAAGACAGTGTCCATTTCAGCTTTCCACTTTATTACGTCCTCCAGTTACTTGTGGAGATCAAACGATCCATCCAGAGCGCTGGGATCTGTTGGCACAGTTCACATCTTTGAGGTCATGAATGTTTCTTTTTTTATATATATTGTATATATATATATATATATAAAACTTGATCAATTCAATTCAGTTTGATGTAGCCTTATTGTTATTATACTAGTATAGTATAATATGGCTGTACAGTACAACCAAACACTGTTAGGCTAAATCTCTGGTGCAGTAATTCATAGAAATGTGTGACAGTAGTGCAAGGACAGTAGACAGGGTGCTTAGACAAATGCAATACAATGAATACAGGTCTGTGCAAATGTGTGCATGAAGGCTGGGTGACTAATGTGCAAGCTGAGCTACTATACTAATAGTAAAATGGAATAAATATGAAGTCCAGTATGTACTGTTGGGTATTGTGCATGTAAAAGGAGGAGGACAGTAGGTTCAGGTGTGCATGCTTAGGTCGGCCAGGTCTGGTGTTATAAACAGCATCACATATGTAAGCAAACTATGCAGTGCAGTAGGAGTGCAGCAGCTATTACCCAGTGTACAGAAGCAGCTACAGGGTTCACACCATGGAGAAAAGCAAGAACGGTAAACATGGAGATACATGGCTTTTATTGGACAGCAGCCATTTAGAGAATGACATTCAGTGTACCTATCTCTCTTTCTTTCTCTCTCTCTCTCTCTCTCTCTCTCTCCCCCTCCCCCCCTCTCGCCTCAGGGAAGCCAGTTAGCTTCGAGCAGTACTCTGACGTGCACGTTCCTGCCGTGATCCTGAAGACGTTTCTCAGGGAGCTTCCAGAGCCCCTGCTCACCTTCACTCTGTATGACCAGATTCAAGAAATTACCAGTAAGTCTAAAATCTCCAATACAGCCCCATGTGATCCCACCTCTGACCGCTGAGTGATAGACTGTATGTCCAAATTTTGTTGGACACCACTTTCAATGAATTCATTCAGCTACTTCAAGTTGCACCCATTGCTGACACACACACAGCTTGTCTAGTGCCTGTAGAGAAGTACCGCCAATAGAATAAGACTCTCTGGAGCAGATGCATGCAGTAAACATGAATCTAATGCCAGGCGTCGGCCTGGGGGGGGGTTATACAAAGACCCCCAGCATTGAGCTCTAGAGCAGTGGAGGAACTGTGAACACTCTCTGGAATGATGGTGGTGGAGCGCCATGCAAAATTTTCAGGATGAGGTGGGGTGGTGATCATCAGTCAACTTCCTGACCTTACCAACAAGACTGTCGCTGAATGCAATCAAACCCTAGTAGAAACAGTTAGTCCAACAAAAGCAGGATCAGCTCTCTTTTAACACCCTTGATTTTAGAAGACACAATAAATGAGCAGGTGTCCCAATACTTTTGTCCAAGTAACATGTAATTTTTTAGCCCTGCAGTTTAGTTGAATGCATTTGCAGTGACACTGTGGCGTATTTCATAAACCTTTCTCAGTGCACAGCTGTTCATCACGAGGAGCTGAGAACACCTGGTGTGTTCCTGCTCAGAGAACAGTGAAGTTCCTCCTAAATAAAAGATCTATAGTCAGCGGTCTGTCAATAGCCCCCAGTCTGCTGCAGTCCTCCCAAATGATCAATAATTCATTAACCAACTGAATAGCAGATCTGTGGGATGTGACACAGACAACCAGTTAAAGATTAGTGACAGATAAGTCTGTTTATACCCTCTGGAGGAACTGGCGATACTGCAGGCTCGTTCAATAGCACCACTAAGAACTCTGACGTTTAGTGTCTCTGAATTGAGCGCTGTGGTAAATTATTTATTGAGCCGTTTCAGGACAGTTTTGACCTTTGTCCTTCACACAGAGGTGGAGAGCATCCTGCGGGTTTCCAGGTGTAAGAGGATCGTGGAGTCCCTTCCAGAGCACAACTTCATCGTCGTCAAGTATCTCGTCTGCTTCCTGAATATGGTAAGGGGATCGGGATCTTCAGGGCTTCTTCCAGGGATCTTCCATACCAGGGCTGCTCAATCCTGGTCCTGGAGATCTACCACCCTGAAGAGTTCAGATCCAGCACAGCTGACTCTAATGTTCAGTTGCTCCTGAAGGCCTTCATTACCTGGATCAGGTGTGTTAGATTCAGGGTGGAGCTAAACTCTGGGGTTGAGCAGCCCTGTTCCATACAAACACGGTCATGAGAAGCTGATCGTCCATGTAGTCGTCTGTATATTCATTCAAGTAGAGCTGCTCAGTATATTGTTATGGTCCATTTATGTTATCATGTGAGACTGGACTCATAAAAGCCTGCAGTACTCAAACTGAGAGTCTTTCACTTCTCAGCAGCCTAATTGGCCAGTGGACAGTGTTTATTATTTTCATTAATTTAGTTATTTTTCCCAGATTTAATTTAAAGAAAACCTAAAGCTCACTCACGCTTTATAGGATGTCCAGCACAATCCGAGCTTTCTGTAACTGTGGGCATCATACAAGTCATTTTCCTTAATGAGCCACACTGGAGGTTTAAATACTTGTGGAAAAATGTGGAAGCATATTCCTAGGTGGCTACTATGGTATATCAGGTCGTTTCAAGGTTGATTGCCAAACTGTTCCAGGTGGTTGCTGTGGAGTTGCTTGGTGGCAATGGTCTTTCAGGTGGTTGTTAAAATGCCGCTTAGTGGATGTCATGGTGTTGCTAAGGTATTTCTAGGAGGTTACTATGGTATGCCAGGTGTTTTCGAGGTGGATTGCCAAGCTGTCCCAGGTGGTTGCTATGGCCTTGCTTGGTGGCAATGGTCTTTCAGGTGGTTAAAATGGTTGTGGTTATGGTGTCGCTTGGTGGTTGCTGTGATATTTCTAGAGGTGGCTATTCCTAGGTGGCAGCTATGATATACCCAGTGGTTGCTAGGGTGTTGCAAGGTGGTATCCTAGGTGTTGCTAAGTGATTGCTGTGGTGCTGCACTGGAAATAAGAAACAACTGAGACACAAATCTGCCAAAATCAGGATAAACAGTATAGTGCTTTAATGAGCATTTCCTGCTGTAAACCCAGACTACCTAGGAGTTCCTTTTGGGTTCCTTTTGGGTTCCTTTTGGGTTCCTTTGGGGTTTTGATCAGTAGTTGGGTTTTATCATGGTGTTGCTAAAGTATTCATAGGAGGCTACAATGGTATATCAGGTGTTTTTGCCAAGCTGTTCCAGGTGGTTGCTATTGCGTTGCTTGGTGGTTGCTTGTGTGTTGCTATTTAGTTAAAATAGTGTTGATAAAATGTTGATAAATGTGGGCTGTGGTGTTGCTATGGTATTCCTATGTGGCTACTATGGTATACCAGTTGGTTTCAAGGATGATAGCCAGGCTGTTCCCGGTGGTTGCTATGTAGTTGAGTTGTGGTTGCTTGTGTGTTGCTATTCAGTTAAAATAGTGTTGATAAAATGTTGCTAAATGTGTGCTGTGGTGTTGCTAAGGTATTCCAGGTGGTTGCTAAAAGCACAAAAGCTTTCCTGAGAAGAAAAAAAAATCTGCACTGGAGATAAGAAACAACTGGGACACAAATCTGCCAAAATCAGTATAAACAGTATAGTGCTTTAATGAGCTTTTCATGCTGTGAACCCTGACTACCTAGGAGTTCCTCTGGGTTCCTTTTGGGTTCCTTTTGGGTTCCTTTTGGGTTTTGATCAGTAGAAGCGTTCACATGCTCCAACAAATGTTAATAAAGTAAGTCAAGTTGAAGCAGGTCGGTCGGTTGCTGTGTTCTGCCAGGTGCTCTCCAGTGTGTATTTTATGCTGAGTCACAGTCGCAGTATCTAGCTGTATAATCACAGTATAGAAATACATACTGGCTTTGTATAGAATTGGGTGCAGGACAGGCCTTCCCAGGTTTATATCCGCATTACCTAACTTTCTGCATAATGAAGCAAATAGAGGAAATGAATTTCTGCTTTGCCCCCTATTCTGTACTGCTGTGCAGTTCCTGTAGCTGTAAACCAATTATGCAGATTTCCTCCTAATTTAGTGCTTTTGTAATTGTGTGCAGCTCTTTTTGTCATTCCACGAGTTTGGCTGCAGTACGAGCATTAGAGTTAGTCATGCATTTAAACTGTTTCCACTAAGAAGCTTTATGTTTTTGTTGTTGACGTTTTAAAAATGACTCTCTTCTCAACCCCTTATTAGTCACAACGGGTACGATCACGACAGCGACGGGGACCGACTTCCCCGAGACCCGGTAAAGTCTCAGAGTTCATCTCTCACGCACTGATTTGCCATGCATGAGTGCTAATCCTCCTCACGTCACTCAGCCCTCTTTCCCATCGACTGAGGTTGACATGACTTCTCTCACACTTTCGGCAGCTTGATGTTAATACGAAGCTGCTTGAACCCCCCCGTGGAAAATCAGTAATCGGTACAGCCAAGCCGAGTGATCGTCTCCCAGATATTCCCATGGGCCAAATTAGTCACCGTGACAAGCAACTGTTTAATCAGAGAGAATAGGGTAGAATTACTCACGATGAACCCCGCCGCTCATGGCTGTTTACCATAAAAACCAAACAAAACGCCTGCAAACGTCCTGCAGCTCATCAGCTGCTAATAATGGGTAAAATAGAGACGATGAACAGACTAATTAACACAACAAAATTGGAAGTGATTGGACTTATTTGGATGATATTAATAAGTTTATTTGGTAACTTTCCAATTATGATTACTGTGGCATTTATTATGGCAGAATTCCAAGAGCTGGGCCGGATTCACAAAAGCTTCATAAGAGTGGCCAGTGTCGTCTTAAAGCCCACTCACTACCTTCTCTCCTTTCTTATATACAGTGGCAATGGTCTTTCAGGTGGTTGTTAAAGTTGGTGGTTGCTTAGTGGATGTCATGGTGTTGCTAAGGTATTCCTAGGAGGCTACAATGGTATACCAGGTTTTTTCGAGGTGGATTGCCAAGCTGTTCAAGGTGGTTGCTATGGCGTTGCTTGGTGGTTGCTTGTGTGTTGCTATTTAGTTAAAATAGTGTTCAGTTAGTTACTAAAATGTTACTTATCGTGTGCTGTAGTGTTGCTAAGGTATTCCTAGGTGGCTACTATGGTATACCAGGTGGTTTCAAGGATGGTAGCTAGGCTGTTTCTGGTGGTTACTATGTAGTTGAGTTGTGGTTGCTTGTGTGTTGCTATTCAGTTAAAATACCAGTATATAACCAATATATGCCCTAATAATTACACCACCTGCTTCTATGTAAACCTCATGTTGTAGCACTTGCTCCAGATTGCTTATACTGACATCCGCAACTGGTCTGATGGTATTCTCTCTCTCTCTCTCTCTCTCTCTCTCTCTCTCTCTCTCTCTCTCTCTCTCTCTCTCTCTCTCTCTCTCTCTCTCTCTCTCTCTCTCTCTCTCTCTCTCTCTCTCTCTCTCTCTCTCTCTCTCTCTCTCTCTCTCTCTCTCTGGTTGATCTTCTGTCTTTGTGCAGGTCTCACAGCAGAGCATCAGCAATAAGATGAGTTCCTCTAACCTGGCCTGTGTGTTTGGGGTGAACCTGGCCTGGCCTCCTCAGGGTACCGTATCCCTGAGTGCTCTCACTCCCCTCAATATCTTCACTGAGCTACTGGTCGAGCACTATCACACCATCTTCAGCTCACGCTGCCCACCGCAACAGGTACTCCCCTGACCCTGACCGGACAATCATCGAGCTCTATTGAGCCACCAGTACGGCTCACAGTGATACTGCCTTGCTGTTATTATTATTATTGATTGCGCCTCCAGTATGAAGTATTGATTCAGTAAGACCTGATTAGTCGAGGGTTCAGAAGTCTCAGCAGACCAAAACTAATGAATAAATATTTTGTATATTGTGTCGTATGTCTCTATGAAAACTATGTTTGTAACATACTAAAACACATACTTTTATTATATAATGTCTTTAAAACCGTAAATACTCTAATTGCTCATTACTTACTGTTCAGTTTGCTTGATAAGGCACTGACCATGAAGACTGGATTGCTCCTAATTGCTTACAAATGGACATTAAAATGCATAAGCTGCACACTAAGGCTGTATACAGTGCTGTAAACATGGGTATGCCAAGAGGCGTAGCTTTCACGCACTCTTCACATTACTGTCCCTGTTGAAGTGGTCCAGACGAATGTCCGAGGTGAAGTACAGGGTCCTTTAAACCCTCATTCATGCCTTTAAAACACTTCTTAAGGTTTATTTTTATTTATTATTTTTTTTAATACCATGAACACTACAAGGGCATCCACCCATAGCACACACAGTACATCTCCCCTAAATAACAGCGGCGCTTATGATTGCCATGGCAACCCTCTGCTGGCAGCAGCAGAGATAACCTTGAAGGCGAAGCTCGTAGCAATGCTCTGTAATATGCATACAGAGAAAGGCTCTCTGTACACTCTGTAGCTCCTCAAAGCCGGGGCTGGGCTTTTTCGTACGCTGCCCCCACCTGTGTCCCACATCTCAGGCAAAACAATGCAAGCAAAGGCTGTTTGGCCACTGTTCTGTATTGATTTCCCGTCCCTCGGCGCAGGGAAATAGCATGCGTGCTTCTCTCTGTACCTTTAAAAAGTAACATTCAATAACTGGAACAAAAAGCCAGCAGAACAGAACTGCCTGTGATTCGCTTTTATTAAATAATGCCTTTATGTTTTGCCTTGGAGGAAAAATAATAGATGCTACACAGCAAACACTGAGCCTGGAGCTCTGCTAGGATCTTGGATCTGTAGCTTTTCTAATCATTCCAGTATCTTAAGCATTGGGACCTTTTTCCTGTATGTGCACAGCACTGGGTACATACAGGTCAGCCACCTCCTTGTTTCTGCACTCATTGTCCATTCTCTCAGCTTCGCTGACCATACAGGAGCACTGTGTAGTTCTGTAAGTCCAGACTGTTTCCAGCTGTTCCTCTGCAGACTCTGTTATCAGCCTCCTTCTTTCACCCTGTTTGTTCTTCTTCAATGCTCAGGACCCCCACAGGACTGCCCACCACAGAGCAGGTCTGTAGTATTTGGGTGGTGGGTCATTCTCGGGTCACTCTGAGCTTTGCCTGTTACACATTATTTACTATTAAAGTTCATACAAATCAATATAAAAGGGGAAAAAAGTTGTTTTTTATGTACATACACTATATGGACAAAAGTATTGGGACATCTACATGTGCTTTTCTGACGTCCCATTCTAAATCCATAGGCATTAATATTAATTAATATGGAGCTGATCCCCTCCTTTGCTCTCAGCTCTAAGAGCAGCACCAGCAGCAGGTCTGGAGCTCTGCAGATATTGAGTTATTGAGACTTTTCTGCACTCTGCTCTGAGCTCAGTAACTTTACGTGGTCTGACAGACACTCTGTGGCTGAGCTGCTCTCTGTGAGCTGTTCCTCTAAACTCTTCCACTGTTCAATAATAACACCACTCACAGCTGATGGAGGAAGATCTAGGAGGGAAGGTCTAAATTTCACCAGCTGACTTGTTGTAGTTGGTGCAGCGGTGTCTCCTATTACATACAGAACCACGCTGGAGTTCAGTGAGCTCTTCAGAACCTCCCGTTCTTTCACTGATGTGTGGAAGAAAGGACTGACAGACTGCACTAGACTGACTACAGGACTTGACAGTGGGACTAAATGAAGCCTGATTCAGTGATTAAGATGTGTCCCAATACTTTTGTCCATATAGAGTGTTTGTTAAAGCTGTTATATAAACTGTACGGGTGTGTTCACCAGCAGTTAGACTAGGTAAACTCTGTATTGGTGGATTGCAACTGTAAGTTCTGGGCTTCCTCAAGGGGAGCTTTGCTTCTTGGAGACTTGGAGCCAGTTCTGTGTATCTCGGAGCCAGGCCTTCTGCTCGGGTAGTGCAGACGTACAGGGGATGCAGTATAGGGAGTTTTCAGTGTATGAAGGTGAAAGACTCTGTGTTCAGGCCAGAATTTCATTCCCCTCATGAGCCGTTATTGACATGATTGGCTATCGGACGGAGGTCGGCTGTCTGAGAAGATTATGTGCAGCAGAGGACGTGTGGGTTGGTTTTAGGGGTAATGGAGTTTGGCTGTAGGTCATATAAGAGCTAATAAACTGCCAAAAGTGAAACCTGTTTTCTTCCTGTAATACTTTTTCTATGTTACCATGACTACTGGGACTATTAACCTTAAAGTGTGTGTATAAGGTGTCATTTTCCAGTTTCGGTTTTGTATGTGTGTATATATGGCCATAACATTAGTACCATCTACCTAATATTGAGTAGACCCTTCTTGTGTTGCTACAGAAGATCTGACCATTTCAGGCATGGACTCCACAAGACCTCTGAAGGCGTCCTGCTGTGGTATCTCTGGCCCCAAGACTAACTAACGTTAGCAGCAGATCCTTTAATAAGTCCTAAGATGTGCGGTGGGCGGGGCCTCTATTAGAATCAGTGATCCCTATTTGCCAGTTCATTTTTTGTTCTTTCTTTGGAGCACTTTTGGTAAGTACTGACCTATCACTGCATACCAGGAACGCCCCACAAGACCTGCTCCTGATGTTCTGGTGGAGATGTTCTAATGAGCCAGTCACTTTCTAGAACCTCACAGTTTGGTTCTTCTTGTCAAAGTGTCTCAGATTCTTACGCTTGTCCATTTCTCCTGCTTTTAACACCAACATCACCTTCAAGAACTGATCACTGTTCACCTGCTGCCTGATATGTAGATCCCACTGTAGATGAAGATCATGAGTGGTTTTCCACTTCACTGGTCACTGGTGGTACTAATGTTATGGCTGATCTGATATGCCATAACTTTTGTTTCATGCTGTAGGTTGTGTAGAAGCCTGTTCTCTGTACACTCTCAAAAATGAAGGTGCTACACTACTGTAGAAGAACCACCTTCAGTTCCTTAAAGAACCATGTTTGTGAAAGCGATGTGAGCGCGAGTTTAAGCCTAAATCATCTTTGCTTAATGGAAAGTTCCCTGACTGGATTAAAGGTTCTCACACATCTTTCACAAAAAATATTTTCCTTTTGGAACCGAAGGCATTTTTGTAGCTCCTTGTTTTTGGAGGATGTGGAGGATGTGAGCTTCAGTAACACGTCATTTAACATACGAGCCAAACAGATCGCTGAAGTATAGGTAACATACATGTGCTGTTTATTACTGATGTGTAATCTCACTCCTGGTTTATATTTCTATCAGATGAAGTAGATCAGTATTTTGTAATGAATTAAACCAGTGCTGGACTCTTTAATAAAGGTTGTGTACTCTTTGTAAACTGTGTGTGAGTGGCGTCCATTGCTGTGCTTGCATTGTGTTTACACTGTATGTATAGGAGCAGTCTAGCAGTCCCTCTACCAGTCCCTCTACCAGTCCCTCTACCAGTCAGTGGGGAATGAGCTGCAGACAGTGATGGGGAAAGTAGGGAAACTGTTCTCGGGGGAAGAGTGAGTACTCCATCAGCACCTCACTCAGTTTACAGTGAAAGCATAAAGCCAAAGATAAACCTTTAAATAATTCATTTCTAATTTTACCCCATTTTTCATTTTTCCAATTGGCTCTACGAGGATGTCGACTAGCAAATGTCTCTTATCAAACTGCCCATGATAAACGCCAGCTTCCCACTAGAAATGATGGTTTTAATTGGATAAAAAAAAATCCAAAGCTGTGGGTATTGTCATGTTTTCATTGTTTTTCTTTTTCTGCAGGTAATTAAAGCAACATTATGCAGCATTTCTGACTTTAAACAGCTGCTTCAGAATCATGTTGATGCTCCAGTGACTGTAACAGAGAGTGTGGCGTCTCTGACGTTGCTACTCTGGGTTCGACGCGCTGCTAACTGCACTGTGTAACTCTGGTGAAGTAGGCAGGACTACACTCGCTGTATAACCCAGAGTCATAGTAGTGTAAAATCCTGTAATATGATATTATACCACTTCAGTGAGGGTTCTGTGTCGTATTCTCTCAGCTTGTCCAGAAAAGTGTGTTTTTTTTAAAGTGGCACAAAGCGTTGAGAGTTATTCTTCCCGACTGTAGGGGGAGCCTAGGAGCAAGAAATGGCCGTTTTTCTTTAGTGTTGCTTTAAATTGTGGTTGTGGTATTTTGACCTTTTTACCCTGCTGAATGAAAAAAGACTCGGACGTTTTCTCCCATGTTTTTCCATGTTTATTAATCGATTCAGTTTTCAATAAGAACTTAGTACAAAAAAGTGAGACTACTCTTTACCATTTACCAACTTCCATCAATCCACTTTGAATGCATCATAAAGAAGAAAAAAAAAAACTACATTGGCATATGTAAGACAAACACTTTCCTATACATACTATCCACTGGACAGTCCCCTTTCAGAATGACAAAGAAAACATAAGAAATAAAGAAACACTACTCCCACAGTCCAAAGACCTCCACCTAAAAGCTGCCTCGTGGCCTTCTCCACGTCTTCTTGTGTTTCTGCTGCCTTCTCCTCATAGCAAAAGGACACGTCGCACGTCGCAGGCTAAATGCATAATTGGCAAACGATAAAAAACTGGAATTTTTTTCGTCTCCCTTTTTTCGTTCTCACTCATTGATAAAAGAATATAAAAAAGTTTTCTTTTTTTTCGTCTTGTTCAACGTAGTGTCGAGTGTATTAAAATAGATCTGTATAAGCACGGCACAGTTTGTCCCGGAGAAGATTCTGGAATATGGAGGAGGGTTCGACTGTGGTAGTGGAGGAGGAGGAGGAGGCGGGGACGTGCCTCAGAGTGGGTGGAGGAGGAGGAGGAGTAGGTAGGAGGGGGGGAGAAGAAATGATGGGTGAAGGGCACTCTCTCGCTATGAGCTCTGATATGGTTCCCACCCTTTTTCCAGAACGTTCCCTTTCCTGTTTTCCAACAGGGTTCGATCCTAATCTGTGTCCAGATCCCCGTGTCCCCCTCCCACAGCCTCTGCAGGATCCTCCTCCTAACGGACCCCCGGAGGGTTAGGCCTACCTATATTTCATGGGCGTTGTTCTTCCGCTGATGCAGGCCAGAGGGCGATGCAGGCCAGCGGGCGGTGATATGCATGGAACTGCTTACATTCTGATTGTGGCTGGGCGGGACTGGCTCGACCTCGCTGGGTGAAGATGGTGGAACTCACTAAGCCTCAGACCGTGAGAGGAAACTGATATGCACTCAGAAAACATGTCTCCACATGAGGGGCTGGAGCAGTTATGAGCTCAGTGTGGTGAGATCAGGTTCAGTCATCTTGCATCAGGCTGGAAGACGGTCCAGTAGGGCTGCACAATATACTGGTGGCCAGTCGATAATGCAGTGTAGAGCTACACAGAAAATTCTGAATGATTAATTTCAATTATTTCCAAATTATGTTTTTATAATTTATTTACTTATTTTATTTATGTTTTTATATAATTAATTCTGAATAATTAATGTAAATCATTATTTCTGAATTTTGTATTTATTTAATTATGAACAACTTATTAAATTGTGTAATTTGTTAAATTCAGAATTATTAATCTACTTATTTCTTATCTACTTATTATTTTTTAAATATGTATTCATTTAATTCTGAATAATTAAGTTAAATAAATATTTCTGAATTATGTATTTATTTAATTCTGCACAATTTATTAACATTTTTTATTTAATTTATTCAGAATGATGAATCTACTGACTTCTGAATTATGTATTTATTTAATTCTGCACAATTTATTAACATTATTTTTATTTAATTTATTCAGAATGATGAATCTACTGATTTCTGAATTATGTATTTAATTCTGAATAAATTAATTATATATTATTTAATGATGTATTTATTCATTTAATTTCTCATGTAATTATTTAGTTTTAAATTTATTTAGTATTGTTGTTTTTTATTATCATTAATATTTTGTCAAAAATGTACTAAAATACATCCAATTTGGACTATTTATTAAATGACACCACATTCAAACACCATTCTAAGTACATTTACCTTTGCCTTCTTTCTCAAACACGGCTCTAGAGTAGCACAGCTGTCTAACTGCCTGCTTGTAAAAAGACTCAGGAGATCATGAGTTCAAATCCCATCAACACCACTAACAGTCCTCCAGGGTCTGAGAACAGGAAGACCTGCCCTGTCACATAATGTTTAAAGGCTCTGGGGTTGGGCTAAGGGCTCCCTTTACTCAGAATCCTGACCGTGGAGGACTGCAGCATCGCCTGGATCAGGCAGTTAGACAGGTGTGCCACTCTGGAGCTGTGAAAGCATGCAGCGGATGTAAATGAGCTCATTTGTTCAAAATGTTCATATCGTGCAGCCCTAGCGTACCACCATTCCTCATTCCTTACATCTCCCACAGCTCTCTGATCAGGGCCCAGCTCCTAAAAGCATCTTCTAGGTCTAGATTATCTTAACTGGTAGAGAGAGAGAGAGAGTTTGCCCAGTGTGTGATGCTCGCTCGACCCTTTAAGAACCACCTTTGAGCTCAGATGCTTTTGGGAAGCCCAGCCTAGATCAGCTTCAGCCCAGGTAGCCTGCACCTTCTACCAGGGGTTCTCACCAACCTCCCGGCTGCTTGTGTTCACTGATCAGGAGTCAAGGGCCCTAAAGTGGAGAGTCTGAAATGAAAGGCATATCAGCTTCTCCTACTCTGGGGGTTGAGGAGCAGCCCTGCCTCATAGGCTCGGTCACTACTGCACACTTTAAAATCCCTTTGGCAAGGCAGGAAGACAAACTAGCACAAAAAAACGAGTCCCTCCTTGAAAAGCTCGGCCCGGCCTACTTCTCCCACCTCCGTGATCTGATATATTAAATAAACCCTGGATTTTTCTACATGTTGTTCTTGAGGCAGTGTTCATTTGTATCGTCTAGCAGATAAGAAGAGAAGAACATGAAATCCAACCAAACAAAATAAAAAAGACACAACTTCAACGAGTGGCACTGAAAGAGCATCGTCACTGTCACGGAACAACCTCGCATCTCCAAAATAGCAAATTTACAGGAGAATAAGTAAAAAAAAAATTCAATGGAAGTCAATGGAAAAGATTTTATTTCAAGCCATTTTGAAATGAGCCATTTTCTATTGGTCTGTTCATCACGCCAATCAACCAGACTATATATACTGTACTTGTTGTACTGTACCACCTTATTAATGAAATTAGTGAAGAACCTTTAGATCCACGTCCTCACGCTCCCATTATTTAATAAAACTGGTTCTTCTATGTATTTTATTCTACAGAAGAACCTTTTCTAGCACCGAGCATTTTCAAAGGTTCTGCTAACTTAATTTGTTTATTTTTTTATTTTTTTAGGTCTATCTTTTGGGTCAGAGATCCAGTCTGAAGAATTTATTCATTACTAAATCCCACCAGGGGGCTTCCCCCAAAAAGCTGAGGAGGGTGGGGGCTTTCCTACTCTCAGACTCAGACTCCTGACCGTGGAGGGCTGCAGCATCACCAGGACTCAAACGTATGATCTTTTTAAGCTGCCAGAGTCCAATTCAGGGGGAAACAATAAATCTCAAAAATGAGAAATGAGGTTTTTGGGGTTTTTTTGCGTGACCGTGACGATATGAGAAGTTGTACATCAATGTTGTGAATGAGAAACATCATCAAAGCAAAAAAAATAATAATAAAGAAATAAAATACAGACAAGACGGATCAGCGATAAAGGTGTGAAGTACAAAAACGTAAGGTTTTTTTTTTTGGCATATTTTATACAGTGGTGAGCGTTAATAAAAATTAAAATAATAAAAAATAATAAAAAAATAGTTGATGATAATGATGACAGGTTCACACACTCACTGGAACTCGAATGGCCCTTCCGAATGTCCGCTTTTTTGTTGTCAGTGCAACTGGAAACAAAAAAAATCGTAATAAAGGAACACCATTTATGTGGCTGTGAATCAGAGTAACAATACAGAAGAGAAATTAGAAGGACCTGTAAATAACAATACAACATATGTACAACGATTCCCTCTCTCCAATACTTCAATTCACAAATATGAACAGGCATCAGCATGAAAATACTAAATTCTCCACTAGAAATGCTAAATTTCGTAGTCATCTTAAATACTTTGTTCCTTTATCTCAACTCTATTAATACTGAAAAAAATGTTATTCTCTGTTTTTTTTTGTTTGTTTGTTTGTTTTTTATGTTTTTGATTCATTTTTTGTTTTTTTTTCTTTGTTTCGTTTGAAGGCTCGTATGCTCGTAAGTACATACACAATGAAAAAAAATATATAGAAAAAAAACAACAAAAAAACACCCCCCCACATTTCCCCGTCTCTCTTTCACCTGAATTATTATGGCAATCATTGTTCACCGGAGGACGAGAGCGCACAGTTTATCTGCTTGGACAGATCAGTGTTCGGTCTTCTCCGTGTATCATATGATCATGTGTCTCTTGCTCGTTTTCTCGTCTACCGCTATGCTAATGTTGTCTCTCGCTATATGCAGAACAGTTATTATCCTCCCACCCTCCCTCATCACACCCCCCTCAACCCACCCCCTGCCCCCTCTGTTTAAAAAAAGCTAAACTTAATAAAAAGAAAAGGCTTCGGCCGTATCAGAATACTTATTCCGCATATTCGTGACGGCACCGTTATCTGCTTCTGTTTTTTTGTTTTTTTTAAATGTCATAAATACATTAAGGCCAAGAACATTTAATAACGTATAAATTAAAAAACGATAAGTTTCAAAAAAATCTCGTAAGCACTGTAGGTGTTGGGTTTAAAAAATACTTGTCATGAAGTGAAGGATATACTGTAGTTTCTTTTTTTTCTTCTGCGTTTAAATCCGAAAACGTTACAGCTCTTGCAAAAAAAGACCCTCGACCCCCCGCCCCGCCTTGCCCCGCCCCGCCCCGCCCCGCTGCCCACACAATGGTTAGATATCACTCTCCAGTCTCCTGGAAGAGCTGAAAGTGGTCAAAGGAACGCTCAGTCCAACCTTCCTTCCTTTCCTTCGCTGTCGCTGTTTTGTTTTTTTTTGCCTGCTGCTCTGGGGTCAGTTGTTGGCCTGTGACTGGGCCACGCTCTTCTGCAGTAGCGTGGCCGGGCCTGTAGGGGGCGCTGTGGTGCTGGGGGAGCTGCTGCTGCTGCTGCTGCTGCTGGTGGGTTTGATCCAGGGCAGAGAGAGCAGGGAGGCTCCTGTGGTGGTGGTGGCCGTCATGGTGACCTGGATCATGTGGTCACGCTGGATGAGGCGGATCAGAGTCTTGAGGCGCTCCAGAGAGGCCTGGGTCTCCCTCTGCTCGCTCAGGAGATGCTCCTTCAGGTCCATGCACTTCTGCGGGCCGAACACACAGACAGGCTTACAAAAGCAGCACAACTACCCTTGATTGATGTGGAGAGTGAGTGTGTGTGTGTGTGTGTGTGTGTGTGTGTTAAAAGCCGACTGTCGATTAGGAGGTCAGTGATGTAATCATGGCGTAGTTTAATATTAGGGGAGATAAAAGTGTGACATCACTGTAAGCATATTTACTAGAAGTGTTGTTTATTAGACGTTTACTTATTATTAGTTTATTAATATAATGCTTCTGATTTTGAAGCTGGAAAATGTGTTTATTCATTTATTATAGATGCAGATTTATCAGTTCAACAATTAATAATTCATTGATCTCTGAATATTATGTATTTCTCTTTAACACACGCTAGCTGTCTCTTACTATTACTGTTAGATTGAGGTTATCACACCTACAGTCATGTCAATGTTCTGAATCATTACTTCGGCTACTTCACAGATCCTATTTATTTATTTATTTTTAATATAAATATTTTAATATTAAAATATTACAATATAATTTTGTAAAATATTATATTATAAACCACAATTACTGCTTATTTGTTACATTTTTAATTTTGAGACAATAAATAAAGAATGTGTAAAAAACTATTACACATTAAATCTGTTGGTTTTATCCTCAAAATATTTAATTTTGGAAGTAAATATGAATATAAAATGTGCAGAAATATATAATTCAATAAATAAATATAATAAAAAAAAGTGTATTACAGATAATGACCCCATTTGACTGGCATAATGTATTTGCATAATACTGTATATATACTATGTACTATGTATGAAAAATCACTATGCAGAATAGTCACAGATGGTCATACATGAGAAGCGGTCATTTCTGGAATCCTGTTGTTTTGAGTTATTGTATGAGTATTATGTCCGTTTTACATTTAAGAAGCTTTTGGTATTCTAGAGACACAGTGGATAGGAAAGTGCAGTATCGTAAACTGAGCTGTGGCGGTGGCTGGTGCGGCGGCTGGTGCGGCGGCTGGTTTAGATTCTCAGCTCTTACCACTTTAATGTTTGTACCTAATAGGTCAGATCTGTTGTGGCGGCACAAGGGAGAACTACTCAATATTAGGCAGGTGGTTCTAATGTTATGGCTGACTGGTGTATGTTTCTCATAATTACAATTTTATAGTCGTTCTTGTTTTGTGTGTGTGTGTGTGTGTGTGTGTGTGTGTGTGTGTGTGTGTGTGTGTGTGTTCTGTGTCAGAAGTGCAGCCAGACTCGAGCCAGTCAGTACGGATTACATTTAAACTGAATGTAAAAGTAATTAATTACATAATTACATAATTATGTAGCACAACTAAACAACAACAACACATCCAGGCCTCCAGGCATCCAGGGGTCTTAAGGTGAAGTATGAGAGTTAGCCCCTGGTGTGTGTATACACACACACACACACACACACACACACACACACACACAGGTGTGACTGGAATGAGAAGATTAGCTTGTGGAAGAAAGGCTGAGTCACTGAGGCTCTGCAGTGTGAGAGTAATGGAGTAATGAGGGGGGATCAGGACCGTACCGAGAGAGACTTGCTAAGCCGCTGGTCTTCTTCTTTAAGGTGGGTACACTCCTTCTTCAGCTCGCTGTTCCTCCTCATCAGCTTTCTCTTCTCCTCCTCTCTCACTACACACACACACACACACACACACACACACACACACACATTAAACTCCATATCCTCATCTGCAACAAGGAGGTCCTCCTATAAACCCCCCCCCCCCCCCAAGCAGCAGATAACCAGAAGCAGATCTCACCTGTTTTGTGTGTAACGTAAGACTGGACGAAATTATGTGGCCAAGACAAGTTCTCCTTATTCAGAACCTGAAGACGAGAACCAGAGAGCAGAGCACATTAAAGTCATACACTTACTATTAATGCATACAGATCCGGATCCGGACGGAGCCTCCTGTTCGTGCTCTACGTTCATTTAGTCCGTATTAGTGCATGTTTTCTGAAAGCTTACGGATACAGACGGAACGGAGCAGTACCACTAGAAACCATGAGGGGGCGGTGTAGCCTATACTTCAACTAAAACACGACCACTACCTTACGTTACGAACACCACGAAGAAGCCGTGGCCTCCCCCTCCACCGTTGCCAGACTCTAAACTGCCCTCTAGTGGACGTACTGCTCAGCACCCACAGCAACAAAAAGGACGTATAGAAGTATGTGGGCAGTGGCGGTTCCATCGTTTGAGAAGGACGTGGTCATTTTCGTACATAAGGGAGTTTTTTTGACTGTGTGAGAAGTGGTGCTGGCCGATACAACCAGGGGATACAATATGTGGTGCCTTCAGACTTGATATGAAGGGAAAGCGATGCACAACCTAATCAGCCTGGACTTCTCCTTCTCGGGTTCCCATAGCAACATCCTCTCCAGATTCACCGGGAGGACACCCTGTTTTTTCGGTCATAAATGTTGTTTTGATTCCTGTTTTGTCTTTAAATGACAGATTTCAAACCCATATTATTTGAATCAACATTTAATGACCCGATTTTAACGACCCGGCATCCTCGTTTCATCAGTTTACAGCTTTAATGTATATATTTCATTGTTTTCAAGCTGGAAAGCTTGTCTAGACTCCCTGGTCCTCAACAGTTAGCCCTGTCTATAGGGAAAAAGTGCCGTCATTCGCCTTTCCACTGCTGATTTTTCTCGGCTGATTTGTCTCTGAGGCAGAATTATATATCTTGCTCAAATAGTTTTATTATAATAATAATAAAAATTAAAATATAAAAACAGCGTGTTGGATGCGCCCTGATGCTCATATATCAGAAATCATAAACAGGAGTCACTGACCTTCTTCTGGCACTTGGGGCACATCCACATGCCCTTGGGTGGGGATTTGAGTGGCGGGTGTAAGCAGTCTAGGTGGTAGGTGCGGGGGCAGGTATGGCACTGTTGAAGGTCGCCGTCCTCTTTACACACGGCACAGTGGTCATCATGCTCCAGCTCATCCTGCGATACAGAGACACACCCAAAACAGCACATTAGACTCTGGGTCCGAGTCTCAGTTATTAAATCAGACTACGTTGAGGATAGCTTTCTAAATTAAATCATGTGAAAGTTTATTTATCACATAGCTAGCAGTACAATGCTTTGATGGGTGTCTGATCATATAGAAAATCAAGATAATTATAAAATCGAAACGAAAATTATAAAATCGAAAATAAAAAATATCAGGAAATATTAAAAAAACCCAAATTAAACCATCTATAGAGGCAAAGAGCAAAGATATACATAAAATCTGTAAAAATTGTATATATTAATGGAAGCTCTACCTTATTGCTTTAAACCCATATAGAAAATAATCACACATTTACGATAGCAGAGACAGAAATACAAGGCATACGAATACGAAAAGCACACACTCAGAGAATCCTTAGACTGGCTACATACCTTCCAACACAGATCCACAGAGTCTGGCGTGTGAATTAGAAGCAGAGAACAGATTAGTAGCTGGCACAGTTATCAGACAGGGTTATGCATGGGTTAGATTTGCAGTTACAGCCATGCAACAAAGCTCAACACACAGAAGACACTGGAAGCTGCTTATTAGCTCTGAAAAGCACACTGCAGTTGATAGGGCTAGATAGAGGATTTCTGGGACACGGTTTTCTGGGTTCTGTCAACTTTAAATGAGGTCGTTTAAAGGACAGTCCTCAGTGAAATAGCGGGTCAACCTGGGCTTAAGCCTGGGCTTAAACTCCAAGAAGCTGCATATGGGGCAGATGTCAGTTCCTCAGTTTCAGAACCACACAATATACAGCTCTGGAATAAATGAAGAGACCACCCTACATGGTCAGTTTCTCTGGTTTTACTGTTTATAGGCAATTAATATTTGTGTTGTATTTCATAAACCACGGACAACATTTCCCCTAAACTCCAAATAAAAATATTACTATTTAGAGCATTTATTGATTTGCAGAAATGACAATTGCTCAAATAATGCAAAATTATAATAATGATAATGTAAAGAAGTTATTATTCAGATTTAAACACAGTACTAATATCTGAACTCTGAGAGCATTCAGAATCACTATGGTGAAATAATAACCTCAACGGCCAATCACAGCTCTCATTTCTCGGCCGGCTCTCCACTAGTCTTTCACATTGCTGTTGGGACTTTATGCCATTTATAGTCTGCAGATTCAGCTAATTCAGCTAATTCAGCTCTGTTTGATGAAATGTCTGGAATAAAACGGTTGTCAGACACATAGAGATGCAGATTTAACTAAATATAGCACAGTAGTAGTTTAAGCCTGTAAGCCTGGGTCGAAACTGCAGAAACTGAGGAGTGCAAGAGTCAAAGACCACTGGAGGATCGGCGTCTAATCTGCGCAGCCAGCCAGTGCCTCTATTTCCAAACTGCTGCCAATGCAACATCACCAGGCCATCAACGCGCTCTGAGGAAAGCGTCGCGTACCCGGCTCTGATGCATCGGCCAGCGGACGCCAGTGCCGGCCAGCAATGCACCGGACCACTCGGGACCACACGGGAAATCCCAGAGCGAGCAAGCAAGTAAGCCGAGCAACTGCAGGTCTATGCTAAAAAGCTGCAGCTGTGGCCGGTTTGCTGGAGTCGCTGGACACATGTAGATTCAGATTCAGTCTCTTTAGACTCAGCAAAGTGATTCAGGCATTCCTTAGTAGCGGGTAGTCACTCATCACTGTGCGAGATAGGAGCCTGTTTGTCTGTTTCGATGGCATCACAGTGTGTGTGGGCATGCATCAGTCTGTGCGTGAGGGTGCTTCTTCATGCATAATTTTGTCAGCTCTACTCCAGCTGTGTTGTGTTGATGGGAAGAGAAATGCGCTTTACCTCGTGCTGACAGGAACAGTGGGTTGTTCAGGTAATTTGATGCGAGTCTTTTGCGCTGCAAAACAGAGAGAGCGTAACTATTTCAGTCTACTGCACTCAGAGAAAGCAGCGCTGCCGGCTGGGTGGCGATTTATTAGAGCACATCTGTGCATTCTAGTAAACAGCCTGTAGGACGAGAGACCCTTAGACCAGTGTAGTCTGGCTAATAGTGTAGCAAGCAGTGAACAGAAGCTAGTGTGGGACAAAACCCATAGTCCTGCTGATGTGTGGCCTAGCAGTTTCCATGAACTTCAGAGTGTGAAGAACCTCCAGGACCGGAGTTATGCAGGGGTGTTCTCCAGTTCTCCAGCAAAGTTTAGTAGCTGCCCTGCTCAGACACACCTGCTTCACCTGGTAATTAACTGGTAAGCGGAATCAGGCATGTCTGAGGCCGGCCCTCCAGGACTGGAGTGATGCACCCCTGCTTTAAAGAGACCTAAAGAACCTTCACTTGATATAAAGGATCTTTACTAATTTAGAGGTTCTTCACCCTAACACACACACACCCCTATCACAAACCCTATCCTTTATTGAGCCAAATTGTATGCCATTGCTCAAGGAACCATTTGTAGCACTGTAGGGTGTGTTTTTTAGGGTGTGTGTTCAAATCTATGGCAGGAATTTACTCTTAAACATTAAAAATGTCAATAAATATTTGATATAATATTAAAATATGTGATTTTAAGTATCAAAAACACTTAATAACTCATAATTGAGTTCTCTACATGGCTAATTCCTCATGACATACAGTGCAGCACCCTCTGCTGCACCGCTGAAGGCCAGTCAGAGTGCCTATGCTAACCCCTGTCCACTGACAAAATCGTACAATTGAACACTGGTTACATTATGTGGAGAATTCAGTTTTGCATGATAGGAGGCCTTTAAAGATCCAAATTATTGTTATCTTGAGGAAATCCAGGATTCTCAAAGTCTCACTTGTCTCTTTTGAGATCAGTGCCAAAAGTAGTCATGTGTGGTCATCGTCACTGTGACACAAAAACCTTGTATCTCCAAAACAGCAGCTTGACTTCAATGGAAGTCAATGGGAAACGATTTTTGGAGCATTTCTATTGGTCTGTTCATCATGAAATTCTGATGCAATATAAAGAACAATTATATTATTATGGAGAAAAGTAAAAAACGCCCAAAATAGAGACACAAGGTTTGTGTGGTGCTGCTAAATGTGTGGTAAAGGTGGTTGTTAAAGGGAGCTACCTCTGGCTCGAACAGGCTGCTGTATGCAGGGTTAGCTGTGCTTCTTCTCTTCCTCTCCTGTCTTTTGCTCTGGATTTCTGCCACAGCAATAAGATCAGATAAGATCTGGTTATTATAATAATGATGAAGGTGATGGTGGTACACAGTTCAGTTCAGATCTGGAGCTTACCTTCCAAGTGTTCTGTGGTGACAAGGCCAAGGGCTACCATGAAGGCGATTTTCTGTAAATTGAACAGAACAGAACAGAACATGTTATATGGCAGAAAACCCACCCAGAGTCCGGCTATCTCACTGCTGTCCGGGTCGGTTTCAGCTGATTATCAAATCCTGACTGGTTTCAGGTGGACTTCACAAAGCCCTGCAACTACTAGGGTTCCACAGGACTGAATCGACTGAACGATTCATGAACCAATCATCTCAGACAGTTGGTTCCTGAATCTTTTCATGTACATAGACATTGAGTTTACCTCTGGGTCTTCCTCCTTCTTCTTGGTCTTGTGTGGAGGGGAGGGGGCGGGGCTGGGCTCCTGTGAGTGGATCTCAGCCGGTGGACCTGAAGAACCCTGAGAGCTGCTGGGGATCTGCGGCTGGATGATTATCACCTGCAAGTGGCAACAGCAAGCATGAACAAATGAGCATGTTTATGGTCAGAGGTTCACCTCAGCAATCACCTTTAACCCTGAAGGCCCTGAATCTCTTCTGACTGAGGCTGATGAGGAGGTAGAGGAGAACAGGGCTTCTTCCAGGCCTGGGCAGGCAGCTGGGAATGGAGGGTAATGACTGGTGTTTCCAGATGATAAGTAGGGGTTGTGGGAGGGTGAAGGACCTAGTGGTTCTTAATGGTTCTCCTGCCTTTTGGTTCTTAACACGTCCAAAATATTAAAAGTTCCATATTGATTTTAGGCTGAATTTAAGGAATTGCTCTGGGAATTGTGTGTACGCCTGTGTCGTCCACAGTGTGCGATGGAGAATGTGGGCCGCAGGAGCTGGGTGCAACCAGCGGCCGCGAGGACCACCACTCTCCCTTAACGACATCGTAATGAGCCTCACCAATCTTCCCTGTGTCAGCCACTAGCCATTCTTCATCTCACCCTGAGATTAATTACTGCTGCAGAACTTATATACATGCCAAGGTGAGCCTCCATTCAGAGCCGCTCTGGGCTTCTGAAGAATTCCTCATCGCACACAAGAGTCCAGCAAGGTTAAGCTGCCCAATCAGGAAGGGGGCAGATTCCCAAAAGCATTACTGTGTCAAGATAATGTGATAAAAGGATCGCATAGTACGATAAGGTGAAGACAGTAATGGAAGGTCATGCTGGGGTGCACACCTTGACGAGGTGGAATTTGCAGCTTTGCCAGAAGTAAAACCTACATAGACTTAAAAATCCTATTTCTCCAAAACAGCAACTTTACAGGAGACAGAAAAAACCTTCTTAACTTTAAATGGAAGTCAATGTAAAAAGATTTTCATCCAAGTCATTTTAAAGCGTTTCTATTGGTCCATTCATCATGAAATCTGGACACAATGTGAAGAACAACTGCTGAAGTCAAATTATGTCAAAAAGTGAAAAACGGCAAAAATTAAGACACAGCGTTAACTAAGGTACCATCTTCAGATCAATACATCATTAATACAGTGTTCAGTAGCAGTGCTGGAGCTCGCTATAGCTTATTTTGAGTTTATCTCCTCTCACAGTGCAACCTCAAGCTCTCGGGACCCTAAGGACATGCTCAAATACGACGTCATAGAGTATCCAGCTCTGCCCAGAAGCGGCACAGAGCAGCAGTTCCTAAAGCCACCTTCAGAGGAAACTGAAGATCATGAGGATGATACTGATACACACTCTGATACACACTTCAGACAACACACTCTAATCAATCTAATCAATCTAATCTGCATGCTAGTTCTTGCATCTGTCTCTAGATGGCCACATAATCTTTCCTCAGTAAGAAGATGTTTCTCAAATTAATAAATAAACAAATTAAACAATATATATATATATATATATATATATATATATATATATATATATATATATATATAATAAAATAAATCAAAATTGGAAATGGGGGGCTTTGGGGGGGCTTTATATACCTCTCTAGCCCACACCTGGCATTAGGCAGCATGGTGCTAATAGGTTCATCAATGTTTTATCTGCTCCAGAGAGTCCTATTCTATTGGCAGTACTTCAATACAGGGACTAGACAAGCTGTGTGTGTGCATTGGCACATCTGTGTCAGCAACTGGTTCAACTTAAAGTAGCTCAATGCAATTATTAGAAGGGATGTCCACAAACATTTGGACATATAGTGTAGTTCCTCCAGTACTTTTGTGCATTTAGTGTATTTTTAATATATTTTTAAAATGTATCAAAACAATTGAATCACAGTGAATCATTTTGCGGGATCATTTCACTGAATCATTTCCTAAAGAATCCTAATAGAATCATAATGGAGGCTTAGAGATTTCCTCCACTGTTGTTTTCATTACAGAAGGGAGAAAAGGTCAGCGGGGTTATCACTGAGCAAAGGTTTCACAGGATCCGGGCCGAGCCGGGAGCCGTTCAGGTTGATCTCTGACCTTGCTGTCGGGGCTGAAGATCAGCGGCTGCACTTTCACGGCCTCGCTCATGGCCGTCACGCCGTTGCCAGCCGACGAGGCGGAGGAGATGATGGCGTAGGCGACCCCAGGGCTGGTCGTGGCTGTGGAGACGCCGGCCGTGGAGCTGTCCCCCTGGCTGCTGGCCACTCTCTCTGGGCTGAAGGTGCTGTTGGCGATGGGCAGAGCCGGGCCCTGGCTCTTGGGGCTGACCACGGCCGTGCCCCGCGGCAGGCTCAGCGGCTGGCCGGACTGCTGCTCCTGGCACGGGCTGTGGGGAAGGCTGTCCGGGATCAGAGTCTTTGGCCTAACCTGTTGGGGGCAGGGACCCTGAGTTAGCTCATTTAAACATGTGTAATCTGCTAGCGTAGCCGCCGCTAACATGCACAGCTCAAGTCAGAAAGTTATAAAGTATTTAGTAACTGCTAATTATTTAGTAAATACTATAAATGATGTAGTGATGGCTATCCACTTATTCAGGAACTACCACTATAACTTATTAAAGCTATTAAAAAAGTTTTAACATCTAATGTAAAATATTCAATATATAATATAATATATAAAATTATTTGGTACATACTATAAATGATACTGAATCTACTATGAATTACCTATTAACTCAAACTTCATTTAGTAATTACTATAATTTAGTGCAGTGGTGACTATACAACTATTCAGAAACTACTATTACAGCTTATTATAGCTATTATAAATTATTTAATCGCTAATATAAAGTATTCAGTAATTGCTAATTATTTAGTAAATACTCCAATACTACTCAAATACTTCCCCCTACTATAAGTGATGTAGTAACAGCTATACAACTATTCAGAAACTACTATTACAGCTTATTATAGCTATTATTAAATTATTTAATATCTAATATAAAGTATTCAGTAATTGCTAATTATTTAGTAAATACTCCAATACTACTCAAATACTTTCCCCTTGCTATAAGTGATGTAGTAACAGCTATACAACTATTCAGAAACTACTATTACAGCTTATTATAGCTATTATAAATGATTTAATATCTAATATAAAGTATTCAGTAATTGCTAATTATTTAGTAAATACTCCAATACTACTCAAATACTTCCCCCTTGCTATAAGTGATGTAGTAACAGCTATACAACTATTCAGAAACTACTATTACAGCTTATTATAGCTATTATTAAATTATTTAATATCTAATATAAAGTATTCAGTAATTGCTAATTATTTAGTAAATACTCCAATACTACTCAAATACTTTCCCCTTGCTATAAGTGATGTAGTAACAGCTATACAACTATTCAGAAACTACTATTACAGCTTATTATAGCTATTATAAATGATTTAATATCTAATATAAAGTATTCAGTAATTGCTAATTATTTAGTAAATACTCCAATACTACTCAAATACTTCCCCCTACTATAAGTGATGTAGTAACAGCTATACAACTATTCAGAAACTACCATAAATTACTCTGCAAATTATTTAGTGACTATTATACATGATTTAGTAACTTCTAATTATTTGGTAATACTTCAAAATATCAAGTGCAAATTATTTGGTAACTACTATAATTAATTTCCTTCTATGAATTCCTTCTATTATCCAACTATCGTCAAGCCAGCTCAGAGGCTCCCTCCCAGCACAGAGGGAAAGGAAGTTTACAGATTCCCAGAGCAGCCGTGTGTGTTCGGGTCTGTTCGCGTCTACAGCTCCGTGTTGTGACTGCCTGCATGAGTCACACTCTGTTTGGCTGGGGATTATTATGGCCGCTGCTTAGAGCTGCACTGCCCCCCTGTGGTGTCACCGCTCCTTGCACAAATGAGAGCTTCACTTGGTGACCTTATCAAACATCATCATCTCCATTGATCCACTAAGAAGACCAATGAAAACAAATGAGCTCAACTGCAGCAGGGATTAATTGCGTCCAAAGCCCAAATGGAAAGCAGCGCACGGCGGGGAGCCTGAGCCTTAAAGATTTATTAGCCGTGTGATTTATCGGATAATCTCCCAGATCTGGCCATGTTCTCTAATGGAGCGCTGTCGGCCTGCGTTTTAGGAACTCGGCCTCTGCTTCACGCCACACGTTTGACCTGGTGTGTTTAGATATCGGTTTAGGAGGGTTCTGCTCCAGGTCCAGCGGAGGTCCATTTAGAGGCTGTGGGTGGGTTGGTAAAGACAAAGGCTACTGGAGCACTCAGGAGCTCGTGGTACATAGTGTCTCGTTCTGATTAGCTTGGTGCTCTGTGGGAGAGAAGTTTGCCGTATTTGGGGATGCAGTCTACTTAAACCAGAGGACCCCTCTGGAGGATCCCTGTAGTGCTCTTCTGCCTCCTCCATTTGAGGGTGTGGGAAAATTTGCGATTCTAGTTCATTTAGAGGCTCTAGAGTGTGGAAGCAGAGCTGAAACTGACCCTGTACTGTGCATTAAATCATTAAAACACGAAATGGACAAAAGTATTGGGACACCTGCCCATTCACTGTTTCTTCTGAAATCAGAGACGAGAGCTTCACCTGCTTTTGTCGGAGTAACTATCTTTACTGTCCAGAGAAGAAGGCGGCTTTCTACTAGATTTTGGAGAATTGCTGTGAGGATTTGATTGCATTCAGCGACAAGAGCGTTAGTGAGGTCAGGATGTTGCATGATGATGATCACCACCCCACCTCATCACCCCTAACTCATCCTAAAAGTACTGGATGGAGCTCCACCACCATCATTCTCTCTACTAGCCCATGCCTGGCATTAGGCAGCAGCATGGTGCCAATAGGGTCATGTATGTTTATCTGCTCCTGCAGAGAGTCCTATTCTATTGGCAGTACTTCTCTACAGGGACTAGACAAGCTGTGTGTCCTCAAACATTTGGACATATAGTGTATGTCAGAGGCACTCAAGGTTGAAATAGGACATTATGAACTTTCTCAGTGTGTGTGTGTGTGTGTGTGTGTGTGTAAGAGAAAGTGTGTGTTTACCTGAGGTAGCACAGTGGGCGACTGCCCTGCCAGCCGATGCAGAGAGCTGACCTGAGGCACCTTTATGGGGACTGCTGTGAGGGTTCCCAGCATCTGTGGCAGAGAGCGAGACAAGCCTTGTTAATACTCTGCTTAAACACACGGCCTATAGCTGCTGTCTGCAAACAGAGCCACGGCAGTTCAGCCAAAAATCAAGCTTACAATTTCCCCCTCATTCCGAAAGCAGCAGATCTGCCCAGACACGTCTGGCGTCCAAAGTTCACCTCAAAGTGCACCAAAGCTCCAATGCTAACGAAGCTATCAGGTAATGTCAGCTTATAGCCGTCGGGTTATAAGCCACACTGTGGGACCTGGATGCTGAAAACGTCACATCCTCGCCATAAAACTATAAAACCAATGTAGGAAATCTACCACCCCGTCACGCTACCTTATTTTGTCTATAATTAACATACTCTTGCTTCAAATGACATCACAAGGAGGAAGTGACATCAGTTTAGACTTTAGAGTAGCCAGGAACAAGGTTCGAGGTCTGTCAAGCTCAATACAAACACCCCGTCATGCAAAAATAGGGAGAAAAACCTTTTATTTAGGAATATTTGTAACTTTTAATGGAAAGATTAATAATCAAAATGATCTCTGATGATTGATTGGGATGTGTGTTTGGTCAGGAACCTGACCACATGAAGAACTGCAGCCATTTTAGGATGCTTTACCACCCCGTCACGGTTAACAGTGAATATGGCTCCCATATCTGAATAAAAAGGATAATATGAATAGGATTTGTTTTTAAAATATATGTTTTCTGGAGAATTAACATATCTAAAAAAAAAAGCTAAGTTTGCTTTTAATTAAAACTAGAAATTGCAAATGTTTTGTGAATGACTTCAGAATTTCAGACAAAAACTACAAATTTAACTAAAACAAACTACATTTTTAGACCAAGAAAATATTTAGTCAAAGTATTTTTTTAAACAACTAATTTTTTACACAAAAAGTACTTTTCAGACAAAATATAGTCATGATTAAATATTTGCTTGGTCTAAAAATGTAATTTCTCTGAAATAAGCTTGGTCTAAAAAATTGCTTTACCTGAATTTTTTGTTTTTGTCGGAAATCCTGAAATCATAAAAAAAATTGCAATTTTTAAAGTCTTAATCGTAAGTAAACTTTGCTTTTTTAAATCCACAACATAAAGATATGTTCAGACAAAGCTAATTTTTAAAATAAATACTTTTGCAGACAAATTTCAGACAATGTAAGTTTCACAAAGTTAGACAAAATTTAATTTCAGACAAATCAAATGTCATAAAAATCTCATTTCAACACACGTTTTTAGTCTAATTTTAGTGACTTTTTAGACTAATAAAGCAAATTTCAGACATGCTCTAGCTGTGGAATTACATTCTACTATGCAATCTACATATAAAATTATGTTAATTTGCTTCATGGCTTTCAGTGCTCAGAGCTGGCCACTCCATCCATGTTTTTTCCACGTCACCCAGAAGAAAAGACACCCTACATTCAGCGTTTAAAGAAACCCTGTCTTTTCTAAAGCAGCATGACGGGACATCTGATGCTTCTACAAAATCACCCACCAGCCACAGTCTCTGAACCCACTGCGGGTTACAGATTCAGCCGCTTCAGTCTGCTGCTGTCGCGCTGCACAAGGGTCAAAGCTAAGAAGTACGCGGGGAGAGGGCAGGGAAAGTGAAAAGCCTTAGAGCTTTAAGCCTGGAGAAGGACACGGGAAACCGGGCCGAGTTCATTACTCGCCTGCATCAAAAACACTGTGTTCAGTGGACCAGCGCTCCAGGGTCTGTGCTGCGATCAGTCGCGCATCTTGTGTAATTAAGCTTGCTTTAAAAGCCGGATGTCGTTGATTACTGAGACACACAATGGGACGTTCAGATTATATAACTCATCAGTAAGGGGGTGATTTGAGCAGTGCTGAAGGCCGCAGGAGGTTAAGAGCAATATGACGGTTATACTGTTATACTTGCAGTAACTTTTCGGACAAATTCTGAAAGTAAAGGCTCGCGCTGCAGGCCCAAAACGAGGCCCAGTCCAAATCCAGTCGTTCTGCCTCGGCCTCGTTCATATGCAGCGCCAAAATCCAAGACGTATCCGGCTGGGCTGTTTATTAGCAACATTAAAGATGAGCCTGCTAGGCTAGGCCTAATCTAGGACTGGGAATGCAGCCCTTCATGTTTCAGAGTGCAGATGATTGCGGTAATGCTGACATGGCGTTCCCTTGCCTGGTGACTAATGATCTCTAGTGAGTGAAATCAGCGAACGAGGCTACAGGAGAGAGAGATGGTGGGGGAGGCCGCACAAGCAGCCCCCTAATCTTAAGCTAATAATTACTTTTTTATTAAAACACCAGACACAGGCATTATGTGAACCGCTTGGCCTTCTTCCACAATTCAGAGCTGCCATCTTGCATAATTGTAGTCTGGGGCTAAAAATACTGCATGGCTCCTTCTCCTTTTCATGTGGGCAACAACACGAGGCCTGCTGTTTGCGTTCACATATATATAAATATATATATAAAGCATATAAAAAAGAGACTCCGACCATGTATCGGAAAGCTACTCTCTAGAAACGTCTCTAGATTTAGATTTAGGCTGTGTATACGATAGACGTTTCAGGCACCTATAGCATAACACTTTTTGACAAAAGTATTGGGACACCATTCTGAATCACTGAACTCAGGCGTTTCATTCAGTCCTACATGGTTCTGTATGTAATAGGAGACATCGCTGCAACAACAACTACAAGTCAGCTGGTAAAATTCCTAGATTCCTAGATCTTCCTCCATCAGCTGTGAGTGGTGTTATTATTGAACAGTGGAAGCGTTTAGAGGAACAGCTCACAGAGAGCAGCTCAGCCCACGTAAAGCTACAGAGCGGGGTCAGGGCCGAGCGCTGAGCTCAATAACTGCCGAGCTCCAGACCTGTACAGTGTACACTGTACAGCGAAATGTGTCCTCCGCATTTAACCCATTTGGTAGTGAACACACACTCACACACATGTGTTAGGGGCAGTGAGTACACACACACACCCAGAGCGGTGGGCAGCCAACTCCAGCGCCCGGGGAGCAGAGAGGGTAAAGGGCCTTGCTCAAGGGCCCAACAGTGGCAGCTTGCCGAGCCCGGGAATCGAATCCACAACCCTGTTATCGATATCCCGGCGCTCTAACCGCTGAGCCACCACTGCCCCACTGTTGGAGCTTAGAGCAAAGGAGGACCAGCTCCATGTTAATAATGCTTATGGGTTTAGAATGGGACGTCCCAATACTTCTGTAGAAGCTCCAGCTCTCATTAGAACTGATGTGAAGGATGTGTTCAACTCCATCAGCAGCAGCAGCAGCAGCTCACCTGATTTACCATCATTAAGCCCTGATTTACCACCAAACCAGGTGTTGATCTGAGGAGAACTCTAAATAACACTAGACTCCATGAGAGAGGAGAACTTTGGAGATGTTCTAATGATGAACACCTGCTGCCCAGATGAGGCCAGAGTCCTCATCTGGGCTTTCTGAGGAGGCTGAGGTTCTTCAGTCTCAGCACAAACCTCTTATGGACTCCTATATCTGTTGGTGTGAGTGCCTAGAATCTTCTAGGCTGCTGTGTGCTGAGGCAACAGTATCAACAGAAACTCTCTGAGCAAACTGAACTAACTGAATAGGAAGGCTGGATCTGTTGTAGGAGTGCAGCAGGACTCTCTGGAGGCTGTGGCAAAAACAGTAGGCCTCTCAATAAGCTGCTAGCCATTCTGGACAATACCTCACATCTCCTGCACTCAAGCCTGGATAAACAGAGAAGCACATTTAGAGGCAGACTGATACAACTGAACAGAGCGCCATGTGGCCATCACCCTTACCCACTGTAATAGGGCTCTACGATCAGTGTCCCTACAGCGGAGTCGGTACTGTCCTCCTGCTGACTGACCTATGCTGGATTACTCAGTACAGCTCAATGTAAACAGTGTCTTTACATGAGCTCTGCTGTACTTCATAACCTCTGACTGTTATGACCCTCCACTTGCATTATATACTGCTCGGTTAACCAGCGCAAGACTTAACTGCTGCTAATCTAAAATTTTGTGTTTTTCATTTTTTGACATATTTGACATATTTTTGACATCGCATCGAAATGACTTGATGAATGGACCAATAGAAATGCTCCAGAATTCTTATTTTTCCCTTCTCCCGTAAACTTCCCTGACAATTTACAGCAGATTGTACACATGCTATATGGACAAAAGTATTGGGACACCTCCTCATTCACCGTTTCTTCTGAAATCAAGGCCAATCAAGAGACTTGATTCGGCTTTTGTTGGAGTAACCGTCTCTACAGTCCAGGGACGAATGCTTTCTACTAGATTCTTGATGAGCATTGCTGTGAGGATTTGATTGTTGACACCATCCGTCTTCATCCCTAACTCTCCAACTTATCCCATATTACAGAGAACAATGCTGTGTGTAACCTTCTAGCCCACGCCTGGAACTTCGGCGGCATGCTGCCAATAGGGTCATGTTGTTCATCTGCTCCAGAGGGTCCTTTTCTATTGGCAGTGCTTCTCTACAGGGACTAGACAAGCTGTGTGTGTATGTGTGCATTTGCACATCTGTGTCAGCAATGGGTGCAGCCAAAAGTAGCCGAGTGCATTCATTAGAAGGGGTGTCCACAAACATTTGGACATATAGAGCACTGCTCTAATTTACTCTATAGTTCACTAGCACTGACCAGGCTTTTGCTTACCGTCTGCATTCGAGCGCGTGTCGGCAGGGCATGTTTCGCCCCCAAACAGTGTCACGTTTCCGTGGTAGCACTTTCTCCATGTTTGCACTATTTCCTCCACTGCCAGTTAAAACAATGCTGGCAGACAGGAGCTGATTAGCAGATTAGCGGAGACAACACATCGCCACCGCGGGCCCTGAAACGTGACACCGCAGCGAGCCTTAAGACACCAGGCCAAGCGGCTGGACAGAGAGTCCACTCTATCAGCTCCACTGTGTAGTTCTATAGGCCCAGACTGTCTCCATCTGTTCCTCTGTTATCAGCCTCCTCCTTTCACCCTGTTTATTCTGCAATGCTCAGGACCCCCCAGGACTGACCACCGAGCAGAGCAGGTAGGTAGTATTGGGGTGGTGGGTCAGTCCTTCTCAGCCCTGCAGTGACACTGACTGACCTGGTGGTGGTGGTAGCGAGTGTGTTAGTAGTGTGCGTGTGTGTTGTGCTAGTGGTACGAGTAGCAGCAGTGCAGTGCTGCTGGAGTGTTTAAACACTGGGTCTGTCTGTCCACTCACTGTCCACTCTATTGGACCCTCCTAGATGGTAGAAGGTAAAGTCAGAAGGTAGAGACAGAAGCCTCCAGTCCTTCATCAGTGCCCACAGGACGCTACTGGCTGGACATTTCTGCTTGGTGGACTATTCTCAGTCCAGCAGTGACACTGAGGTGTTTAAGAACTCCAGCAGCACTGCTGTGTCTAATCCACTACTCGTACCACCAGCACAACACTAACACACACTACTAACACACTCGCCACCACCACCACCAGGTCAGTCAGTGTCACTGCAGGGCTGAGAATGACTGACCCACAACTCAAATACTACCTACCTGCTCTGTGGTGGTCAGTCAGTCCTGTGGTGGTCCTGAGCCTTGCAGAATAAACAGGGAGTCTGCAGAGAAACAGCTGGAGACAGTCTGGACTGTACAGTTGCTGGAGACTCATTTTAACACTACAGATCTGCTGTAAGTTGGTTCGCAGGAAAGCTGGGAGGTTTGACTGTGAGATATTGGGAAAGAAATGATCTCTGACCACTACACTTGCCTTTCAAGGTCAGGCTATAATGATAAAGAAGAAATACAACCCTTCCTCACCTCCCTTTCAGTTCCTACTGATGGTTTATTAACCCAGCTAATAAAACAATATGGTATAATGACTTATAGGCCCGACTCTGGACTCAAATCACAGGCTTTTCCGAACACTCTCACATTGTAGGCCATAATCGGCTCACGGTTGTGACCTCTCGAGTGGAATAATAAGTGCTATTTTGAATAAATGCTGTTTTTGAGCACAGTGGCTTTCGTTCTGCAAAGCTCCAGTACCAAATCGTTCTGAAGATTGCAGCGTTTCCCCCCTGTTTTTCACCCTGTTTTTTCCCTCCGTTCCTCAATAAGCACAGTACGCCGTGTATTCTGGTATTCTTCTCTTCTCAGAGCAAAATCAAGGAATCCGGAAAAGTTTGAGCCCCCTCTGCTCCTTCTTTAAAAACATAACCCCAATCAGTCTCTCTCCCGCTGTAAAAATCCCTGCCTTCCATTGTGCCTCGGAAAGCTGAGAGAAAAAAAATGGGGGGGGGGGGGGGTGAGGATGGGGATGGTGGTGTGTGAGTGTGTGTGTGGGGGGGGGGTAAAGGCCCGTTCCCATGGCAACAGGCAAGATGAAAATTCACACTCACTCGGTGAGGGCATTCATTTCCGTAATTGCTGCCCCCTACTCCCCCCAAACCTCACCAACCTTCTCTTAGGCCTCCTCTTGAGTAAGAGTGCCGTAACCTTGAAGCTGCTTTTATTCCTGGTTCTATTTTTCTCCTGAAGTAATGAATAAAAGGCAGTGAGGCCACCGAGCCCGTCTGGGGAGCGCTGTGTTATTGCCCCCCCCCCCCCCCCCCCCCCAAAAAAAAAAAGTCCCTCTCTAAACTGTCTTCAATCTGAGTGAAGATGTTTGTGTGAGAGTGTAAAAAAATCAGAACATGCCTGGATCCGTTCCATCCAGGTATGAGCATCTTCTATCTGAACCGCACCCCCCCACCCCCCAACCCCACCCTTGCCAGAATAAAGGCCAGTGGACTGGACCCTGGACCTAATTTCGTAGGGGGTGGAATGGAGGGGAAACAGGGATAAGAGGGAGGATAAGAAGAAGAAGAATTTAAGTGTTTCTTTCATCGGCCCCCCTCGGCCCCCGGCCCTCCCCCCCCTCGCTCCTTCGCGGCCTGTCAAGAGGGGGAAAAATAGAGGAGCGTTTAGCCTTATTTTTCTGCTCCTGCTTTCAGAATTGTAAAACCTTTTCAGCAGGCACGCATTAGGCTTTCAGGCGCTGACATTTTACCCTGGCCTTGGGTGTTGCCTTACTTAGCCAAAAATACACTTCGGCTTCTCATCGGCTGAGGTGTTGTGCTGTTCGGACCCAGCAGTGCAAAAGCCCTTTAAATATATAAATATATACATTTTAATATATATTCTTTATCAAATATCTTTATTCCAGTCTGACTGGGCCTTAATAACTTATGATGTTTTAACCAATGAAGCCAAAGCTGTCCGCCATCAAATCGTCAACCACTTATTTGCTAGACCTGCTCCCTTCTCTCAGACCAAGCCTGAGTGTCTCAGACCGTCTTCACTGAGCTTCCCCCCAGATTCCCAGTCTGTCCGGTAAGAGGAACAGTGCTCCAACAGTAAAAGTTCCTCTACAGCTCAGCTCAGCTCCATGTACTGAACAGAAAGGACGCCATGCAGGTCCTGCTGCAGACAACCGCTCTCCTCCAGCCAATGCAGTCAATCTGTCAATCACTCCATTCCTAAGTGTAGCCCCGCCTTCTTCTTATGATAGAGCAGAGTAAGAGTAAAAACTGAGTTCTAGTATTACATTATTTGCACTATATCCAGTATAATATATAAACTACACAATATGTCCAAATGTTTGTGGACACCCCTTCTATTGAACGCATTCAGCTAATTTAAGTTGCACCCATTGCTGCACATACACACACTACAGCTTGTCTAGTCCTTGTAGAGAAGCACTGCCAATAGAATAGGACTCTCTGGAGCAGATCAACACTTTATGAACCTGTATCATCAGGTGTTGGCTAGAGGGGTATATATATATATATATAAAGCCCCCCAGCATTGAGCTGTGGAGCAGTGGAAGAGCTGTGTTCTCTGGAAAGATGGATGGTGGAGCTCCATCCAGTACTTCTGGGATGAGTTGGGGAGTTGATCACCATCCAACATCCTGACCTCACTAACACGACTGTCGCTGAATGCAATCAAATCCAGTTGCTCCAGCAAAAGCAGGATCTACTCTTTTTAATAGCCTTAATACCCAGACTACAATGAATGAGCAGGTGTCCCAATACTTTTGTCCATTTAGTGTATCAATCCTGCCTAGCAGTAAGACATGCTTTTAAATCTGTGTGCATTGTACAAGTGCGGGGAGTGAGCTGAGGCGGGTGGCTCATCTGTTTAAACTGAAAGCGAGGGACGGAGGGAAGGGGGTGGAGGAGTGGAGGGGTGGAGGAGTGGAGAGGAGTGGGGTGGAGGAGTGGAGAGGAGTGGAGTGCAGGACACTGCTTTGTCTCAGATTTTGTTATCTTTCCTGCCATGTTGTCTCATGTATTAGTTGCAAGCTTGGGGGAAATACAGACGCAGCAGGGAACCAGAGAGGGAAAAGAAACTGGAGAGAGAAGTGTGTGTGTGTGTGTGTGTGTGGAGGAGAGAGAGAGCGAGAGAGCTTTAACAGACACATTTCTCTTGTACGAAGGCCCTCTCTTGTTTCTGTCGCTCCCTTGCTTTCAGGATGAAAGGCTCGCTCGTCCCGGCCAAGCTTCCACGCACACCTCCCTGTCTCTCTGCGTAAAGCCGGGCCTCCTCTCGCTCCCCTTGAGCTGCGGTTTTCCGCTGTGACAGGGAGACCCTGACAGCTCATCAAGGAAGCAGACTCAAAGAACATGGCTGCATAAAAGAGCCACTTTGAATGATGAAATTGGATCTGACAGTATTTTCTGGTTTCGTGTGACTTTCGCTTTGTCCCTATACCGTGCGATGTCATCCTGGGACGGGCTGCTTCAGTGGGGGGGCCGTTTAGGGGGACTGAAACTGAGGAATTCAGGATGACACTCCAAAAATCAATCAAAGATTCATGCCCCGTGTCTCAGTGTGCTCTTTTGTAGTGTACTTGCCATTTTCTACCTGATCATGCTGGGAACCCAAAAAGGCGTGTATAGTAGGGGTGCGCTGATGGGGGAGGCTGTGGGCCGACGCCGACATCCAAGAGTTTCCAGGCCTTTATTGGAGTGACTGTTTCTACTGTCCAGGGAAGAAGAAGAAGAAGGCGGCTTTCTACTAGATTTTGGAGGAGCATTGCTGTGAGGATTTGAGTGCATCCAGCCACAAGAGCTGACCTAGTGTGGTCACTAACTCCCCCACCTCATCATCCCCAACTCTACCATCCATCATTCCAGAGAACACAGCTCCTCCACTGCTCCACAGCTCCTCAGCTCCTCAATGCTGAGGGGCTTTATATATACCCCTCTATAGCCCACGCCTGGTCTGGCATTAGGGAGTCCTATTCTATTGGCAGTACTTCTACTGCTACTTCTATAGGGACTAGAGGAATGCATTCATTAGAAGGGGTGTCCACAAACATTTGGACATGCATTGTATATTGTATAACTGTCTATAAGAGGTCAACCAACAGGCCGAGGTCTGGGCGGACCAGGAGCAGCCTCCCTCCAGCTTTCAGTCCTTGCCATCGTGGATGGTCTGGCATCCTTACAACCCACAGCACATGGATGCCACCTCCTGACGAGATTCTTCTGTGGCTCGGCTCATTTTGGGAAAAGGAAGTGGCAGCCGGGGAGGATGGGAAATGTAGTGGCTGAAGGTAAAGTAACATATGACACTGTCCTCTTACTCAGACTCTAGGATATACTGACAGCATCCACCACACAGCACCTGCAGCTAGACTGGACTCGGCGTGCTCCCACTACTGCTCAGCTCTCCGAAGGACTGATTACTCCACAAAATATAGTCCAACATGCGGCTTACGGCATCCCATTGAGGTCCACTTCAGATGTAAGTGAATGAGATTTAGATCTTCCTGAGCAATAGCGTAGCGTCGCCCTAATGCCTCTTATGGGTGCTAGCTCATCGACTTTGTGCGGCGAGGAGGGATGCGGTGCAGCCATGCTTTTCATAAAAATGAATCTCAGCGCTTTCCAATAGCTCACGTCACGAGGGCTGTCTGAATTCATCACTGTTTAGGTTTGTAGCACATGCTATCCCCGTTATTACTGCTATAAATTACGCTCCTACCCCAGAGATCCCATTTTAGAGATGATAACATGCGCATTTCTCTAAACAAATCTCCTAGAAGCTTTAAAAACTTATTGAATGCCAATGCTGGCTCAGGCCTACTTACAAGAAGCTCCATTTTTGTGCATTATTATTTAAATAGGCTGCACTTGCTGAAAAGCATTTCTTTGGGCTGTTGAACCTGTTGAGGCTGCAGAGTGAATATATGAGCAATAGCTTCACTGCACAAGCTGGTACTGGTATTCCTGACTGGGACGTTTAAATAGCAGTGTTCGACTACTGTTTTTTATGTGCTTGTGATCACCAAAGCAGTTAGCTGGAAAGCTATCGCTACCTGTTTTTCATTCAAAGTAGCCCTAGAATGGAAAAAAATGTATTTACCTTGGTATTGCTGAATAATGGGAGCTATAAGATAAATGGACAAAAGTATTGGGACACCTGCTCTTTCATTGTTTCGTAGAATAACAGGGTGGTAAAAAGGCTTGTATGCACGTCTGGTGCCTTTATCACCCCGAACAAAGTCACACGCTTACTATTCATACATCAAACAACCACTACAAATAGTGGATAAAAGCATTCTTTGGCACCTTTAATGCCATAATACTTTAATGTTCGCAGAGATCAAAGAGCGTTTGAAGTTTCTTAATCTATGAACTCATAAGATTAGTGTTACATCCAGCACTGATCAGTGGACGGGTGACGAGGTCTTGTGGACTGGGATGGACTTCAGTAAAGTTGGTAAGATTTCAAATGAAATCAGTGTTGATATGCACAAACCTTGTATCTCCAAAATCTCCATCTCCAAAATCCAATTTCTGCCATTTCTATACAGCATCGATTTCTGATAGTCTGGACAGCCAGAAGACTAGATCACACACTACCCCCCTAAATGTGTTTTTTTCTTTAATTAATTGACTTTTTAAGCATTAAATAAAAAAAAAAAAAAAAAAAAAAAAAATATATATATATATATATATATATATATATATAAATAAGTCAAATATTTGTTTCAATTTAAAACACTCCCCTGCACAGTGCAGCTCGACGACCCTGGGAGCAGTACTGAGCAGACAGTCCTCTGTATTTCCTATGGGCTACAATACCATGCAAGGCCACTTGGGGGCAAAGTGAGCGACCAAAAAAATAAATGCTCCAGACGAGCACCCTCGCTTCCACCCCCCTCATCTCCAGCAGGTGGGCCTGAATGGAAATCACATCTCGGGATGAAACTTTTATAGCAGGAAAGAGAATACTAGAGGCAGATGCAGCTGGATGAAAGGACTGCTGAACTGCGAGCAGGCAAGAGAGCGAGAGTGTGAGAGAGAGAGAGAGAGAGAGAGAGAGAGCATACAGCTGTGAGCAGGGCTGTTCGGCTGGATCTGCGTTTGACTCGGTTCTGCTCCTGCTGGTGAAAAGATTAGGACTAGGACCGATCTGCCAGCGCTGTGGGACTGTCCTGAGCTTTCTCTGACTAAACGATTCACTAGGAAAAACACCTAACCCTAGCGCGCACACACACACACACACACACAGGCATACACACACCCACACGGCCAGAGATGACTTCACAGATGTGTGAAGTCGCTGTGATTGCACTGAATGCACAGAGTGAAGAAAATCTCCAGCAGGTCTGCTCAGCTTAAAGGGACAGTCCTCAAATGGACTCAGCCATAACATTAGCACCAGCTGCCTAACAGTAGTGAGCAGGCCCCTCTTGTGTCTCCACAACAGATCTGACCGTTCGATGCTTGGACGCCACAGGACCTCTGAAGGAATCCTGCCCCAAGACTAAGCTGTAAATTGTGAGACGGGGCCCCGATGAGCATCAATGAGCCATCAATGATGTCCATGACTTAGTGGCTGGTTCACAGATACTGGTACTGACCGCTGCATACCAGGAAGACTCACTCACTCAAGACCTGCCTGAAGTTTTGAACTGAAGAGATGTTCTGACCCTGACGTTGTCTAGACCGTCACATTAGCACCTTTCACCCATCATTGGTGCTAATGTTATGGCTGAATATGGCTGAATATTTGAGCCAAGCAAACCTGAGACCTTCTGGAAAGGCGACAGAGCAGAGTCAGAGCATGACATCAGACCGGCCCTGCCTGCACCGGCCCGTCTGTGAACGTGTAGGCGCTGGGCAATTCAATTAGCGCTCGCCGCTAGCTGTGTAGCTCGCATGTGGGAGCACATTAGCGGGGAGTGTGGACTGGCGCTCGCTGGCTCGGCGAACGGGCGCTGGCATAGGCACGGTGCCCGTCTCGCTCGTTTACTGCAAGGCCAGCAGTTTGAAGCGTTCCCCCGAGGAGCCTTTAGCCGTAGCCTCCGCTCACTAACTCAGTCAGGCTACCATGGGCAGGCCTGTAGGTGCCAGTAGATCCCAGCTGTGTTTATGGGCGTTTCACTGTGGAATGCATGGGGAGGCCTTAGTGGAAAGCTGCTGAATATGCATGTGTACATACATGCTCAGGAACGCTTATCTGGACGTAAAAAAAAGGGAGACTAATTGAAAGGTAGCGCCACGCTCTCGCCACCACTGTAATTAAAACCGCCGAGAGAAAGTGCAGTACAGGCCGTGCCAACCGCTGCCACTTTAAATGCTATGTGTCCTGCTCGTCATGCCGCCGCTCTGACAGGCTGGCCGACGGTAGACAGAGATGACCTTGGCTGTTGTTTAAAGCGGATAAAGACTGCTTAATAAACCTATCAGGAAGAAGCCATAAAGAAAAAGGGCAAGCACTCTCGCTAAAGGAACAGCTCAGCCGCCCTACGCATATCAAATTCCTACACTTTTCCACTCACTAATTAACCAATACAGCTTGTGGGTTCGTACTGTCCCTCTTTACTGCTCTACTAAAACTTCAAGACTAAGTAACGGCCTTTAAACTGTTCAGGGTGGCTGATTTTCTAGTTTTGCAGCCATAACATTAGCACCACTGACTGGTGAAGTGAAAAACACTGATTATCTTCATCTACAGTGGGACTGTAGTGAACAGTCAGTTCTTGAAGGATGGACAAACGTAAGAAATTGTGAGGTTCTAGATGACTGGGCCATCAGAACATATCAAAAACATCAGGTACCTTCCCAAAGTGCTCCAAGAAAGGACACCCGGTGAGCACCTAAGGCTCGCTGATGCTAATGGAGGCCCCCATGCCCACCTCACAGCTTACAGGACTTATTAAAGGATCTGCTGCTAATGTTAGTCTAGTTAGTCTTGGTGCCACAGATACCACAGCAGGACGCCTTCAGAGATGTTGTGGAGTCCTCAAATGCCTCAACAGGTCAGATCTGCTGTGGCGGCACACCTGTGGGGGACCTACTCAATATGAGGCAGATGGTGCTAATGTTATGGCTGATCTGTGTATAATATTAGATTATTTGTTGATGTGTAAAACAAGCCGTTTTACCACCCTGTTAATTTGCCTTAGAATGAAACACACATCTTTTCCTTTTATGGAAATGAAATAATGCATATTTTGGATTTGGCCCATTTTACTGCTGCTTTGCTCATGCCGGAGTTTCCTGGAGAGTGCATCTGCACATCTGTGTCCATGTGGCAAGTAGCTAAATGTATTCATTAGAAGGGGTGTCCACAAACATTTGGACATTTGGATAGCGTAGCTGAAATTAAAGATGTGTCTGATGTAATACAGTGCATAAGCCCCAAGCTAACATGCTAATATGCTAAAGACAATGCAGTGATCCAGTACAATAACCTCCCTTAGGCCATATAAGCCGTGCATGTGGCTTTTTCGACGTACAGCCACAGTGCAAGAGTAGCACCTAGTCAAACCCTGCTGTGTTTTTAGTTGACCTCAATCAACCTGCTGTCGCCAATCCCCCCTAAAAAACACTTGTGCTCTGGAACAATGCTCCTAATGCGTGCACCCATGCATGGGCTCGGGCCACTTACACCTCATTATCAGTCTCCAAATTACTGGCCAGGTGGCCTGTCCCCAAAGCATCACCTCACCCACTCCTTCCAACTGCCCAACAAAATGGCCTCGGATTGCTGGCCATCTGATTGTGATTCTGGAGTGCCGTGTTTTGAGTGTTTCGGTGGCTCTGAGCAGCGCTGAGCTGTGTTCAAATCCAACACTGCTTTATTTCCCAGAGGCCATCGTATCATGGCTGATACTGAAGTTCGCGCCAAGCTAATGAAACCAAGGTTTCTGAGTGGGCTGTGTTGTCTTTACATTTACATTTATGGCTTTTAGCGGGCGCTCTTATCCAGAGCGACTTACAGAAGTGCTTTACTGTTCACTCAGACACTCAGGTTTCCATATCTAGTGTGAACACACTTGGAAATAAAGGTTCTACAGGCTCGGAAAGAACAAATAAAAGAATTTAGGGTTCTACAAAGAACAGTACATTTGGCCTAACAGTCCAGAGATGGAGAACATGGGTGGTGCTGTCCAGTGCTGAATTAAGCACTCCTGCAAAAAAAGATGCAGTCTTCAAAAAAGACTTTGCTGGCTTTGCTGTCCAGACTTCCAGGGGGCGTTCGTTCCAACACCTTGCTGCCAAACATCCTGAAGGATGGTGGGTCAAGCTAAGCCGTACCTGAAGCTTGACCATTACCAACATCATGTAGGGGCTGGTCCACCTTCGTAGGCTTTGCAGGCCAGAGTCAGGGTTTTAAGTCTGATGGGCAGATTTACTCAGATTTACAGAGTTACACGGCTGAGCTTTGGAACATTGAAGACCATGTTCTGGACCTGTTGCAAAGGCCTGATGGTATGCAGATGGAAGACCATCCAGGAGACAGCATCTGTGTGGCTTCTCCAGAGAGGAAAGGCCACTGTTGTGCTTTTCTTCCAACTACAGGCAATGGGAACCGTCCACAGCCTTGATTGAAACCAGCCTTCCAGAAAGGGAAGATGCTATTTATTCAGCGTCTTTAGACCAGATGCAAATGAATGGGATCTTCTGCAGAAGATGGAAGACACATCATCCAGCAGTTCTTTTGGAAGCTTGTGTCCCGGGCCTGTCCTTTCTAACCAGCTCTGAGCACTGGCAGCTGGGGGTGGCTGAAAGCAGCACTAAACAGCACAGCCACAGCCATAAAGAGCAGTAAACCAATCCTGCTGCCTGACCCCTCTGCCTCCCCGCCCCCCACATTCATACATACATACACTCTCCCTCAACCTGACACATTCAAAACGGGGAGGGGGGGGTTGGGGTGGCAAAGACAGAGGCAGGCTGGGATAGGGAGGAGGAGGCGGAGAAATAGGAGGAGGAGGAAGAGGAGGAGGTGGAGGGGTTCTGTCTACTCATGCGAAAGCACCGAGGCACGGCCGTCGCCCCCAGTGAGTGACACATTGATGAAACATGGGTCTATCATGAGCCAGTCGGGCATCCACTCTTTTGCTGAATTCACGTTCTCAGGCTTATCGTTTTTGGCGTTCGCTTGAAAGCAAAGTTCGCCTGCATTCGCTGAGCCACGTCAAACCCCATGTGATGGTAATAGCGACGTGCAGCCGCATCTGCTTTAAAGGAAATAAAAAAAGGGAGAGATTTGTCATCCGTCCCAGATTTGTCATCCACCACAATCCCTTTGTGATGATAGTATGTTACCTTCAGGTTCTGTGTTGCCGCAGTTCTCCTCTTAAGCGCTGCGAGCCGAAGCTCCGGCTCTAGCTCATTAAAACGGAATGTGATTTTATGAATAAGGGGCCTCACACACACACACACACCTGCTCATGTGATATAACGAAGGCTTCACCACATTACTGGAAATAGCTGCTTCCCAGCAGGAGCGCCGGAGTGCAGTGTTCTTCTAAGTTCTTCTAAAGCTGCTGTGGCTGAGTACAGTTTTAAATTGTGCTTATAAAACACTCGCGCTCTGAAAGACTGAAGGCGACCCGGCTCCTAGTGTTTCCTGAAAAATCAATCGACACCCCGTCCATCCCTGCAAGTTCCTGCAGTACAGGAGGAAGGTAGTCCTGTGGAAGGAAACGGCAGCTACACGACATAATCAATGGAGTTTTTGTGGAGACAGCGGAGCCCAGACTGAATGGAAGCTCTTCTATCTAATGTCTCCTTCTGCTTTGATCATATAACACTGTGTTAAAAATAAGCGTCTCATCACTCATCAGTGATACGTACCACCCCGTAACGGCAGCGACGTATAAAAACATTTATTCCTGAAACAGCTAATAAATAGTTTGATTTATTTTTTGAAGAGCTGTATGCAGGTTACTTGTTTGTGTGTTACATACCACCCCGTAACGGCACTGACTAGGGGGGGTAATGGGTGTATTTACCCTAATGCTATTAGGGTAAATACGATAATTCCACAAGCATGCATGCCTTTTCTAAACATTAAGGTGTAAACTTAAAATGCAGCTCATGACATCATGATGGATCGGACGAGGACAGTGTGTCGGACGATGTGTCGGACGATGTGTTGGACGACGTGTTTAGGGTGGCTGTGAGTGGACACAACACTGAACATGCTAACCTTCACCCTTCACACTGTACTGTTTAATTAACACACCACAGGCTGTATTAGCTACCTCAAGAGGGCGCTATAAAGCACTAGTTCAGTGCAAACACTGCCAGATAAAAATGCTGATCTCATAAATGGCTAATATTACATAATTATATCATATATTATATGATATAATTATAAATATCTATAAACCCACAAATGTCCACATTATTCATCCATTGTGTTTGTGTATCCTCTCATACTGTATCCCGTATATAAGATAATTGGATGTCTGTGAGGCCTGTAGCCTCACAAATGCCTGCATGTTCTACCAGGAAAGCTTTTCACACACGTTTATCACAAGATGAGATCATCATGTGCCGAGCTGAGCTCACCGTGTGACTGCTCAGCGTCACTGCTGTTCTCCAAACGCAGCTGTGAGGCTGTTCCCTTTGTTCCAGCTTAAAGACCTCCTTGTTTTCGTCACCTTGCCCGTATGATACATTAAAAACACTGAAGATCCACGTTCCTCACCCTGGATCGCTGAAGCTACGTCACTGATCTGATGAGTTTTGGGTAAACACTTGAAATCTGATCCCAAAGGCGAACAGTGAAGACTAGGGGTGTACGGGTACATGCATTAGGACATCCAGTACTGATAAATGACCTCACAATGACCGCACTCGTTCCACCTGGAAAGCTTAGGCTGTTAGCCGTTAGCAACTAAAAACTGTTCCAAATGAAGGTACATAAACAGAGCACTATGCATTTGGGGTGGTGTGGGGGGGGTGTTGTACCAAGATATCTAAACCATGATGTGAACCATAAACCATAAACCATGGCTTCTGCTTCACGTTAATAAAGTAATTTCCAGTGGGGTCTGATTCTGCCTGCTGGAAACCCTAATTCCAACGTACCAACAGTACCATCAAAAGTTTGGACACACCAGCTTGAATATGAGTTGATCATCATCCTAAAAACATATGATCCAAATGCAAGTATGACTGTCATTATTATTATTTTTAATTATTCATTTTTATTAATAAAGAGGACACTGGGGGCACAGGGGTATCCACCGTAGTTAGGATGTTGTGGCTGGAGGGGTTTCAAATAGGCCTTGTTATAGTTATAAGTTATAAGTTGAACTAAAAGGACCTGATTGGGTCCTCTAAGGCAATTAAAGCTATTTACTGGTCTTTAGCTATTAACAATAACAATAACATTAACATCATTAACTATAGCTGCAGGGTTCAAGGGGTATTTCTACCCTAACACACACACACACAAACACTGCCACGCTCCTACAATCTAGGCCCCCTCACCCATCACATTCTTGCTATGTTGGATACCACCCAGTGTCTTTTTTTTTAAAACAGAAATATGGTCACCCAAGCATTTGCATTTTAAGCATTTTAAGATGATGATCAGCACACATTCAAGCAATGTGTCCAAACTTTTGACTGGTACTGTACAGGTCCAGATTCTCTGAGCTGGAGTAGCCTAGTCTTGGATTAAAGTGCTGAAGATTGATCATCATTTATAAAAACAAAATGTAATGTTTGAAAACCTACTTTATTTACGTCTACAGTATATCAGTTTGGCCCCTGGCCCACCACCAATATTGCATTTTGGCCCCCCAGGATAAAAAAGTTTAGACCCCCAAAGACTTGAGTCTTTGCTGTTACTCTAAAATATAAGTTGTCCAAACTTTTGACTGGTAATGTGCTTCTCAGGCGTCTTGTGTGTGTGTGTGTGTTGTGAGTTATATGTGTTTGTGTGTGTGTGTGTGTGTGTGTGTGTTGTGAGTTATATGTGTTTGTGTGTGTGTGTGCATTTGTGTGTACCTGTGAGTGGCACAGCTCCCCCGTTCTCCGGCTGAGGGGCTGCGTGCCGACGACTGCCGCTCGGTTGGCCGTTTGGAGGTTGATGGGGGACGTCTGCAGCGCCTCAGAGCTCGCCGCCTTTTGTCCGTTAATGTGTGCGGTCACCATGGAAACGGGAGCCTTGGCCGGCACCACGGAGATGGCTATGCTCTGGCTGGGCGGCTTGATGAGAGAGAGGGGCTTGGCTGGTGTCCCCACAGGACAACTTCTTACCGCCAGCTTCTGTCACAGAGAGAGGAAGGGGGGTGGGTGGGGAGGGGGGTTGGGGGGGGGGGGGAGAAAGCGAAGGTTAGGAAAGATGAAGATGAAAAAAAGAAAAAACACAGTGTTTCTGTATCTGCAGACAACTTGAAGGGCACCAAAGCCGAGGGCACCGTTCGGAGTTAATCTACTGTTTTGATTCTTTAGTATTTTCGCTTTCTCGCGCCTGAGAGAGCTTATGACCACTGCAGGCTGTCGCACAGCGCTGTCGCGAGAGCTCTGCTTTCACGCGGGCTTTGCTTTTGCAACTTTATTTCCGTGCACAGACATGCTAATTACGGCCATTCACGACGTGATGCTATATGCCTAGGCTCTGTGTATTTTCACATGTAACAGCAAAAGGCATCTTGTAAGGACTGCTTCTGCAGGAGTGCTTCTGCTGGAGTGCTTCTGCTGGAGTGCTTCTGCTGGAGTGCTTCTGCAGGAGTGCTTCTGCAGGAGTGCTTCTGGAGCAGCCGGGGTAAAAGTATAGCAGGCTCCTGAAGCTATTCAGAGAACTCTCAGAGAGACGGAAATTGAAACGCCGAAATTACGGAGTGTTTACTGATTGTTTTTGGTGCGTTTAGTAATTGGCTCAGCCTTCTTCTCCGGTATCTGCTGCGGGAGGAGCCGGAAACGAATCAGAGCGTTCTGCCCTTTGCTTTGTCCTTGAAAACAAACCCCCGAACTGCATCCGTACTCCATTGCTTTTCTGAAAGCCTGCTTGTCTCACAAGCTACAGATCTGTCCTTATCATGTCCCTCTCCATCTCTCCCTCTCTCCTCCTCCCTGTCTTTCTCTCTCTCTCTCTCTCTCTCTCTGTTTTACTCCACCCACTTCTCTGTAGGAAAAAAAAAGAGAAGAAAATACACACACACACACACATACACACACACACACACACTCACTCACACACACACAATCCAAAGCAAGAGATAAGTACAGTTCACACTCCCACCACTGAAAGAGGAGGCACTCTAAATATTTTATATTCCATTCCACTGCCCCTTTCTTATTTCTCCCTTTGCCTTTTATCGTTTTCTATGGACTGTGGGGACTGGGGGAGGGGGAAGCGAGGGCTTTCATACTCAGCCATTCCAATATGAGAGACCATTTCGCTCGCTCACTCTTCTAACCCCCTCCGAACCCCCCACCCACCCCTTCGTCTTTTTTTTTCTTCGCACTGCCAGCCCCGGAAAAAAGAGGCTTAAAGTAAAGCAACATTTTCAGCTTGTCCTTCAAGTGCTGTTTTTTTCCCCTCTCTGCTCGCCGCTAATGTGGAGCAGCCAAGTTACAAAGCGCTCCGAGAACCTGCTAACGCTAAGGAAGTTGCATTGAGGGTGCAATGATGTATGTAAACCATCCTACACCATCCGGTCCGGAGCCGTTTTAAACGCATCGCCCGTTTGAGGATGAATGACGCTCTCTGCACTGCAACATTACCGCCAGCAGTACTATTCTCACAGCCTGAGCTGGGAAATAGTGTGTTTGCATTGCAGTGGAGCAGAAATAAATAAACAAACAGGCCAAATTGATTAGATTCAGCTTGCATTTTTGACTCCCTTTCCCCCCCCTCACCCCCCCCCCGTTCCCGCAGAGTGTCTCTCCGTGCAGCAGGGAGGTTAGGGGAAGAGTCGGCTACGCTCGATGCCTTCGCAGCTTGGTGAACTCACAATTACCTAGACTGGAGTACAGAGGCCCTTACGTGCACACAAACACACACACATACAGACACATACACACACAAGCAGCAGAGAAGTACACACCCTGACAGCCCCATTCAGAGAGAGAAAATAGCAGAATGCTTGAGATTCATTTAGAAGCCTCTGCCTTGCACTCTGCATGCCTAATCAGGAAAGCAGCCCTTGCTTCTGTTTCGGCTCTCGGAGGGGGCAAGCAGGGCTGCTAGTGCACTCCAGCTCCCAATTCACAGGATCACAAGATCACGGGATCAGAAGGACTGGGGCTAAGGGTCGGGTTAGGGCAGGGGGCTTGGGCGAGCGGTCTGAACGACTGCAGTGGGGCAGGTGATGTTGGTGATGGTGGTGGAAGTGATGGGGGCATTAGAAGAGGTCGGAGAGAGAGAGAGAGAGAGAAAGAGAGAGCTTGAAATCTCCGTGGAAACGAAATGAAATTCTCGCTTTGTGTCACAATCCGCTCTAATCAGCATGTCGAACAAGAAGGGAAATGTAGAAGAAGCACACCAGGGTGCTCTCCTTCCCTTCCCTCTCCCTGTTCCTCGCCTCCTTCTCTCACTCTCTCCTTCATTCTCTGGCTCGTTCCTTGTTCTCGTGCCGGGCCCGAAAAAAAGGGGATGCGTGGGAAAAGATGATAAAAGTAATGAAAATAGCAACCGCAACAATAAAACTCAGCAGAACTGGAAGAAGAGGCAGCAGCAGCAGCCGCAGCAGCAGCAGCAAGCGGTGGGATCCTACGAGCACTGCCAGCCAGCCTTTGGGTCGCAGTCATCAGCCAAAAAAGAAAATCTTCCGAGACTTGCTAGAAAAAGAATTTTAATTACGCCTTTGTGTTCCAACTTGCTGGTACAGATCCCGGCGAAAAAGGCATGATTCAGGCTCCCTGGCTGCCGTTCCGTCCTCGCATGGCAAGAGTATCTGCTCCATCTAAAACCCGTCTCTGCTCTTGGAGAGCGTTCATACGGAGAGGTCGATGTTCTTGACAGGCATCAGCAGTCATTTTCATGCCTCTGTATAACACAGTCTCCAGCTGCGTGCTTGATTTGCTCGCACTCTCTGCCACCGACTTTGCGAGCCTCCTCTAAACCTGCGTGCTGAAGCAGGTCTTGCCCTATAATCCCATCATTTTCAATAAAAGAACCGACTCTATTCCTAAGAACTTCTCCTGCTTCTCTTCTGGATTTGATGAATATTTTTTGCCTCCCACTTTCCTTCTTTGCTTCTCGCTAAAACCTTAATAGGCACCGATGCATTAGCGGCCACGGTTGCCAAGAGGGCCAACTCGAAGAGCGCTCTCCAGAAAGGGCCTCGCTTTACTGCCCTACAAACCCTCTTGTCCGTGGACAGATGGAAGAGCCGCTCACCAGCAGAGTGCCGAATTAACCTGGATTCAGCACACGTATAAATAAGAGAGGGAGGAAAGACAACGGCTATTAGTATACTCCGAAAGTGTCCCAGTGTGGCTGCTTAAAGAGCCCTAAAAGCGCAGGACTTCCTGCCGTTTGTCTCCTCCATGCATTCTGGTGTGAATGGGGAGCTCATTTGCTTGCCGTTATTTATTAATGCCCACACAATGCGTGCGGTGGACCCCATTGTTTCAGGGGATCAATGTAATCCGCAGGCAACCTCAGCACCAGACTGGATGTGGGCCCGACGTGCGGCCATTTGATCGTCCCAGGGCACCTCTGATTGTCTCAAAGGTCACCCATTTCAGATCCCTCTCCTTAACACACACACACACACACACTCTTGCGAACGCCCTTGCTCAAACACAACGTGGTTAAAATACCGTCCCCCCCTGAGGAGGGACAAAATGCCTCGAATGGGGGAAAGGGTGAAATGAGGCTCAATGGAAGACCACGAGTGCCACCCGCTTTGTCACCAGCTACACGCTATCTTGGCATCGTAGCAGTGACAGTACTATGGTACTGCTTCGCAGAACCTGTTACGAGGTTAACTGAGAGCTTTACAAGGGAGGCCATGCTTGACTGTTTACCTTTCACACTCTCTGTCCTGCCCTGTCACACTACAGTTGTAGGCTGGTGGCCAAAACAACACTGCCACCCCCACCCACATTGTCCAGGATCAGAGGCTTGCTTCCGAAGGGAAGACTTAATTGTGCATGTTATGCCATTAGCATTTCTGTATGGATTCTAAGGCAGAGAGGCCCTGGCTAATGCACCCGAAGTGTGAAGTGCAACACCGGGAGATAACAACAGTACCGCAAGGCTATAATTGCTCCACAGAGATGTCGTCTTGCGAAGCAATTGTAAAATACGTAAACTGGCACCATACTCTAGGGTGGGTATCCGTCCAAATTGAGGTTTTAGGGTCAGTTTTAGTTTGAACTGTAGGGATCTAATTGTACTTGCTGAAACCTACAGCCACTTTGATGGGTAGTAGTATTCTAGCCATTAGGCTTGGGCAGTAACGGTATAACGGTCTCTAAAAATGAGGACGGTATCTCCAATTTCTGTTGTGTCCATCTAGCACATGGCCATATAAGCTCATTAACGAGAGCCACACCGATTGGTCATGTCAAGCTCTGAAAATAGGTGGGAAAAAACAAACCCACCATAGTTGCAAGTCTCCTTAGACCATTCCTTCGACTCAGGGAGGCTCTCGCTCTCAGATATGAGGCTTTATCCTGTTGTACACAGGTGGGATTTCAGCCTCGGTAAGCTGGAACACAGTCTGTGCTGAGGTGTTTAGTCTGCTAGCTAACTTATCTAAGCCTAGATAGCCGGCTACGAGTCCACACCCAGGAGAACCGGCCTCTCATTTCGCAATTCCACTCCTCCCAGCAGCTGCTCTGGGCTGCCTGATACTTGGTGGAGCTGTAGCCGAGCTAGTTAAGCCGCCCGACCCTACTCAGACCACTACGGTAAGGTTGAAAGCAGTGGCATAGGGAATTCAACACCACCCACAGCTTTTAAAAGGGTTCAAGCTAGTGAAATAGGCCCAGGTGAGTCATGGGGTCATATGCATCGGGTTGTTTATCAGGTATTAATAAGAATTTTACCTGTACTGGTGACATCAGGAATGCGTTTCTGTAGGACGATGCTAAACTGACCTGTCCACACAGGGCAGAGGGCAGAGTCCACAGACAAATAGAAACTTTTTCCATTTCAGTGCCTGTGTAACACTGCTTGACAAACCTGCTACATCAAAGGGCTATTTCCCAGCATGCTGAGCAGGAATGTGGCAGCTCGACCCAATCAAAATGCACACCGCAGGCAGGTGTTGTTATGGTGATGACTGAGGAACAGGCAGTGTGGGGGGGTGAAGAGGGGAAGGCGATTGCTTGTTTTTCTCACAACTCTGCCTTTGCCATGTGCAGTCACAGGCTTCCTCGGGACCAAGATGGGCCCTGACAGGCAGGTCTTAAACAGGAACATGCATTAAAGTTAGTTGACGGCAGTTTAAGAGCGACGCGGTAATGAACCGTTTCCTTCCACCACCTCCCCCCGTCTCTCAATGCAGAAGACGAATCAGCCATGCATCCCCATCCCCTTTCATCAACGGCCACACTGCTGTTGCTTTTTCATCCCTGGGTGCCACCTAATGATTAACAGGCTGTGTTGACGGAAAGGAAGAGAAAACGAGCTCTCTGATGTCAGCCCGATCTTCCGAAAAGCGCTCGCACTAGCTCCTCTTTGAGCTCCTGATGATTCATTCATGTAATTCCTGACTCCTATCAGAAGGCATCAAAGAGCCTGAATATTGGCATCAGCTTGCCATCGAGCTCAAAGGTCTGCGCTGAGCGTTGCCCTCGAAGTGGGCATCGACCTCAAAAAGACAGAGGCAGCGCTAGCAGCATGTGACCGGAGCAATAGGTTGGAGAGGCGCTGCGAGGGGGATGTTCTGGGAAGCGGACAGAAACGGTGAGGGATGCTAATCTCTCCTTAGGATCAGTGCCGTGGGACGGTTGGCGAAGCAGGTCAATTAAACTTGGGAAAAGTTCCCATCAGAGAAGCCCTTAGTGCAGAGGACTGAGGAGACCTTGAGGCCCCTGGCTTGTCTCAGCCTTCAAGGTCTTGCGTCTTCAATGCTTGACCAAAGCTCAGGCCTGAGACTTACAAGATGACCCATCCTCCAGAACGTTCCTTCTTGCTCTCTGGAGACAACGCCTGCCATAGAAAAGGCATATATTTAATCAGCAAGGCCTCAACACCAGAGCACCACAGGCTACCTGGTCAAGACATGCCAAGAGAGAGCCGTAATTGGTTCGCCTCCAAGGTAGACCCAAACAGAATCCTCCCAAGTCGTGTGTTCCCACTGAGGCACAGAAGGGGACAGGAGCCATCCCTACCCAAGACGCTTTGAACCAAGGCCTTGACTTAAGGTGCTGCCATAGGGGAGTGGGATAATCCAGGGGTGCACTGAGCTGTTTGTGCTCTGGCAGGGCTCTCTGAGTGGGTACCAAGATCGCCCTGCCCAACCCTCGGCAATGGGCCAGCCTTCCATGCGTCCTGGCGATGAGAGGCCGTCTGCGGAGCTGCCAAAAGGTATCTTATGGTGGAAATCTATCAACACATGGACACAATGTGATCCAAAAACAGCCAAAAAGGACAGTTGCGTGCCTTCCTTTGCAGTAAGCAGCAGTGCCGCCTCGCTTAGCTCCGCTTCCTCAACCCAGCAGGATGGTTGTGAACTGAATCGAAACAAAGGAAGTGCACCATATTCCGATCTGGCATTTGACAGACGCCATATTTCCAGGAGCCCTCGTCCCAAGTGGTGTGCAGCTGAAACTGCACGCGTAACAACAAGGAAGCCCATCTGGTGCGCACAAAGTATCCGAATAAACCTGACAAGCAACCTTGTATTACCAAAGCTGTTTTAAGGGGTGACATCTCATTCTACAAGGATAGCCGTGCATCTCTAATCGAACTCGTTAAAAATCATTCAAAAACAGCGACCACGTTTCAGAGAACACGACAATGACGTTTTGCTTCATCCCCCAGAAGTGCAAAGGTCATATGGTGAGCAAACCCCCCCCCCGCCCCCTTTTTTTTTTTATTACTGCTGTCATGGTAACAATCAGTCTCCTTTCAGAATGCATACAGAAATAAAGAGAGAGCCGGAGCTCTTATAAAGAGGAGACAACAACAGCCCATCTTGAGCATTATGTCCCAATAAGAGGTGATTATTAGTAATATAGTTCCTTTGGCCTTGTTTAGATACACATCACACAGAGTCGTCATTACCGCGCCGCAGAAATCGCAGACGCCGAAACCGTCCACTAAAGCTTTTGATGTGGCCGTCTATGGAAGGAGCAAAATTAAATCCTGACTCCCAATTTCCTTCCAGAGAAAACAATTTGATAGTGCGGCCGCTGCCCGTCACGCCATCTGTACACAATGAATCCATTTAAATGCAAATCATACATGCCCAGGGTCTAATTTTCCCCCTCGTCTGACCATACACTCATTGGAATGCACCGCTCAAGTCCACCACTCACCTATGTGAAAAAGCACGGAGAGTTAACTTTTTTCGGACCATCAGAATTAATCCGATATCGGGACTCGCTCAAATTTTACTGTGAGGATTGAATACCGTTGAAATTGACGCTTGCTTTTCAGCTGGCTAGCACAGTTCAGTTCGATTAGGCTTTAAAAAAAAATGACTGGATGCCCCTGAATGGTCAGGCAGTGCTGGGCATGTTGGGTAGATGTGAGGAAACATGAGCCACAGATCTGAGGAACCCAGCAAACGCAGCTATCAAGGATGCTCTAACAGGTTAATGGAGTAACCTTTGTGTGTAAGCATGAATGTTACAGCTCTGAATACCTTTTAGTCATTTATGAAATCAGCAGGGACTCATTGCTGCATTATTAAATCAGATGTCTCATTAATTTCAAGGGAAAAGTTTGACATGTTTCAAAGCGAGATGAGTCAATTTTTCGGCTGGAATGAGAAACATCCACATATGGATATTAGAGATGTTACTACTAGGATGTTCAACATGTAATTGAATGTATGTGGACAGGAGAGTTTCATTTCCTGAGGGAGCTGGAATCTTTGCCATTCTCTGTACAGCGCCAAAAGAAGAAACATTAGCTCTCCTGTCAATTAGATTTGATTCAAATTTATTTATAGAGCAATTTTCACAACGAACGCAATCACAAAGCTGCTTTACAGAAATCCAGGCCGAAGCCTCCTTTGAGCAAGTCAAGGGTGAGAGTGGCAAGAAAAAGCTCCCTCAGATTCCTCTTAAGCACCCTATTTCTCCACCCCCTTGTTTGTTTGGTATACATGAAGAAAGCAGCGCGCAAAATAACAAGCTGTGCCACCCAACAACCTCTCCACAGGACAAGTGTTGAACAGGAGTTATCGCTGGAAGTGCTTTTCCAAAATGGAGAGAATTATCACAAGTGAAGGGGATGAAGTTGGGAGAAGAACGTTAGCGACGTTCGTCCTGGACAAGTCTGTAAAATCTGAATAGAAATAGAATAAAAATACTACAGTTCCAACTGCACCAAAAGATCCTAACACTGGTAGTGACTGATCAACTCATGGGAGCTCATTACTAAGTAATATTAGTGGGTCATGAAGGTAAATGTCATAGTGGGCAGCTCCACATATCGGTGGGGGGAAATGCTGACATCATCACGCCCCTCAGGCATGGGAGTTTGATGGCTGCTATGACCAAACAACACCACTATACTCAGAAGATGAGTTAGAAGATGAGTCTCTAAAAAAAAGGAGATCTGGAGGCATGCTTTGCGTTCATGGCTAAGAATTAAGAATGGTTCTGGTGTTGTGTTCACCTTCTGAACTTCTAGAGGATGGGTTTCCTGACTAGTGCTCCTTTAACTACAATGATAATGACATTATTCAGATGCAGTGCTGCTGGAGGAGTGATCCAGTGCAACCGGGATAATAATAAAACATGCTTTTTACTATCTTTCACTGAACCCACCATTAGCACTGTTAACATTTTGCAATTAAGCATTCATTTTTCTACTCTCCACGATGCACAAAGGACAAATGTGTGCGAGTGACTGATTCGGTGATGAGGGAAGTAGAATAGAAATGTAATCTAGCCTGTTGTGACACATTGACATTGCCCGCTGTTCTCGGCACGGCCTCTCTCAAGCTAGAATGATCGAATCTCACGCTTCCAATTCCCTGTCGCTTCTCAGAGTGAGATACTCCCCTCTGCTTTATTAAAGTCAAATAGTCACGTCCCATATCTGTCAAGCTGGCTTGAAGCGGAGGGGCTCCCATCAACCAAGCGTGGGCACTGAGGAAGAAAAACAGGGCAAATGCATTTGAAATATAGATAACAAACGTCTATGGAGCTAAATTCTTATTTCAACAGTCCATTAAGGTCCTCAGGAATTTCAGCAAAGCAAGCGACTGGACCTTCCACCCATGGGCTTGCATACGAGCACCCTGCAAAACACAGGACATTGTAAAATAGGTATCTCAGCTGACTTTTTTGACCTGGATGGTACAAAAAATGGTGTGGCCACCTGTTTTCCCAAGCCCTTAATGCTTGGTCTTTACTGCATGACAGCACTTCTGAATTAGCAGGCCAGCCTTCATGGAGCACAGCCACTACAAGGCCACCCCTCCTGCCTAGTCGGAGCTTCATTACGAGGGACCCCGCCTGCTTCCTGTCAACTCCCATCATCTTCAAGCAGCGGAGTTTCCATACGATGCCCCAGAAGCAGGAAGCAGCAGAGTGCACCAGGTGCTGCCAGTCCCACGACACACTCGCTTCTGCTGCTCTCAATAAGAAATAAGGCACTTGATTTTTTTTGTACAGCTGTTTTTAAGAGCTGGTTGAAAGTCTTGAGACAATATATGGAAAAAATGCAAAAGAAATATGGTAAAGAAGAAACAACAGCAGACTATGAACTAGAGGTGTAGAGGTACGGTTCCTCACGAGACCTAAAAAGCATCAATCATGAAGCTAACCTGGCTAATCCAGGTTTCCTAGGTAGTCCAAGCTACAGTTTGTTTCACCTAGTGCTGTATAGCGCCACCCTGAGGTAGCTGCTAGGGCCTGTAGTGTAGCAAGTTTGACTCACAAACAGCAGGCAACTGTCTAACAACAGCGACAGGCTGTCCTTGCCCCGTTCATCATGGTTTCATGAGTTGAAAAGGACAGAATATCGGAAATACCTGTCTATTTTCAGTAGCTTTACTTCCAAACATAGTAGCGAGATAAGGGTTACCATAGTAAATCCACTACAGTTCCCACAATACCATGCAAATCCACTTGCTACTTGCTAACAGGCTTCCGGGTGGAACCTGCACTTGTGAATTTTGGTTCTACACCACCTTTGTCCATCCTACCGCACTGTCTAGTACCATGTATCCCAACCGTGACGCCTGTACTGTGAAGAATGGGTACGAATTACACCCCAACTTTTAACCCCCTGGTACGCATCAAGCCATGGTCACAGATTAGAGAAGCTGATTTGGGGGCTGGAAGGTTGTGGGTTCAATCCCCGAGTCAGATATCTAGGGAGGACGGAGGACAAGCTGAACTTTCTGGACATTCAGACTTAAGAGAACTTCTACATTTGGTTCCACTGAGACCAAACGCAATGCTCTTCTGGTGCGACGGACATCGGTGCGGATGAGAGACAACCTGAACCCTGGTCAACAGTCCCCAGTAACCCAGCAACTGCAACTTGAACGGTGACTGACTCACAGCAAGTGGAAATCTTCAGAAGTCGTCCGCAAATCATGCAGAGCTTTGCCGTACGCTGAGAACACACTGAGAACAACATGAAAAAAGATGGCGGCGGTAGCAGCCGAGCCGCCGAGGCTCTCCAGTCTTGCTCCTCGTTTCATCACTCCCAGCTCCCCACTAACTGCACCCCACTAGCTACACAGGAAGGCCTGCTGGGGGTAGATTCCATTACAGTCCAACGCCTGAGCATATGTTGAGCTGTCAGCCCCGGGAAGAGGATGAAGTATTCCTCTGTCAGTACTACAGAGGATCCTTGTGATGCTGAGCGAGAAAAACAATAGGCATTTACACTACGTACTAATGCACACACACAGTTCCATGCATTAACAGTTCCTAGGCTGGAAAAATAAAAAGGACGCCAGTGTGAAAGGCCTGAGGACATGTATATCGTACATGAGCGACCCTCCGACAAATTCTTTACTTTATCCGCAGCACAGAGTTGAGGGTTTCCGAATGAACCGGGCTGCTCCCTCAGGGCCTGTGGATATGAGGAGGCACCCGCCTGCATAACAGGAGGTTCGTGCCTATGAAAACATAATCAGGGCCACACTTAGCTCCGGCAAGGCCCGTCGGAGGGGTCAGCGCCCTCCGCGGCATTGGAAATTGCATCTGGCCGCGGCTGGAGCCCCAAGCCCTGCGCTTATGCATGCAAACAAGGCCTTAAGGGCCCTCAGCGCCAGCGCCTCGCCATCGCACATTCAGCAGCTCAACCTGACGTGCTTCAGACTGCCTTCTCTCCTGCATAACGTCTCACTAGCGCTTCTTCCTGCAAGAGCTCATTAGCAAATAACAGCAAACCAAACAAGTCGGGTGCCCGGCGTACCGACGGCCGATGCATTATTCACAGTAAAATCCACAGGAAAAGCCAGTAGTTATAACAGTCACAAGCTCCGTCTCGAGGTCATTGAATGTGACAGCGTAGTGGATAACACTAACGGCCTAATGCTGCATTGATGATGTCAGCAGATGGAGAACAGCAAACTGCGCATTCCATGTTCACAATGGAGCAGCGATGGGCAATTCTGCCATACTGCCAGAGGCAATGGCAGCGTACCCCCCGATGTCAGCGTAACGTCCCATCAAGAATTCAATTTTCCCAAGTTTTGCCGTCAACCGAAGCAGCAGGAAAAAATGATGCTGATTTTCCTGGAAACATGGATGCTAAACATTCGCAACTGCAGTCCAGGAAGACATACTGAATACTGAAGGATGATTAAAAAGGCGTATCTAGAAACATCTGTGTGTTTATAAGACTACATGAGCTCCCCCAGGAACACTAATCCTGATATCACCATGGAAACGGCGGTCGCAGAACTTCAACGCCAACGAACAAACACATACTACAGTGTGACACTTGCTATCGAAAGGTTCGATAGCAAATCCAAGGGAGGATTTTCACTGCTATACCAGGAAGAGTCTGGAAAAGCTTCGTCTAGGTGAAATTTAAGCCGGGAAGCAGGTGATAGGCTATAAGCTAATCCGGCCGACAAACTACAACCACTGAGACGACACTAACAGGACAGCAATAATGTCCAATCAAGTAAGACCCAGGACTTTTTTTAGCTATGCTATGCTATGCTACATGGCTGCCATGCCCTGAGCCAGCCAATGAAACCACAACTTGCCATTTCTTTCCACAATCCCACCCTGAAAACAGAAGTGTGTGTGAGGCAACATAACAGGGTGGTAAACAGGCTTGTTAAAGCACATCTGAGCCTTTTTCCACCCCAAACAATGCTTTGCAAACACTCTCCAAGACTACATCCCATCAGAAGCCCCTGATTTTTGCTCCAACCTGCTAAGAAAACAGCGAGGCGACAGTTTAAGGGGACGACGTCTTTATGTTTGCAGCACTTGGTATATTGAATATAGTGTAAAAAACTACAGTTAGTGTTTATGAGTCTCAATATCGGCCTCAGCGGGGTGTTCATTATCAGGCATTGTCATCAGACTAGGAATTGCATATCAGCGTATCCCTAAAAGCACGGCAGTGGAAGCTGTGTCGTGTTAATGATTGAGAAATCCGGCAGGGAAAGACTGCTGCTGTTCTGCTGTACTTTGACAGAGCATGATTGCCAATATCGACTTAAAGCTCCGGCTTAGTCGAACAGCCAAAGCTCACGCAGGCCATCTTTCCCTGAACACACTTTTCCTTTTCTCTCTTCTCTCTCTCTCTCTGTCTGCCGAGACATTAAATGTAGCTGTCAGACAAACACACACAGAGCCTAGATGGAGCCTCACTTTGGATTTCTGTGAGAAAAAAAAAAAAAGATATAAAGAAAGAGCGCTGCCAAGCCCTCTCTGGTCCTGCCTCCCAGGGGCTGTGAAAAGCCAGCGTCCTGTTCTTCTGAACGCTCCATAGAGTGTGTTTATGCTGCGTACAGAACCAGGGCAAATTAGGCCATTACGATCCTCGTGATGTGTGATCGAGTTATTTCCGAATGGGCCGTTATTTGGAGAACGTAAAGCCTCTCGAATAATAGGTTTCCCCCCTTATCCAGGCCGCAGATGCGCATTATCACCGCCGCAGAAATAAATAGCCACCTCTGTTATCAGCGGCGCAGGCTGCGGAATATACCAGGGAACGACGCTCTCGCTTTCGGGGCCTTTAAAATTAGGCTGGAGTAAGAGTAGAGTGGACTCTGAAGGGAGCGATACGGAAATCTCGCAGCCCCTGACATAATGAGGACATTTATTTGCTCACCTTCATCCTAAGCCTGGCCCGGCCCGGCCCGCCCCGGCCCAGGGAGACTACAGACTGCTGGAGACTATTGACTCACCATGGCAACAATCAGCGATTGCGGAAAGGTCAAACTCTCTATATGAAGTGAATGGCGCGAGAGGAGTTATGAAGTGGCGGCGACAGACACTGATCATCCTAACTGTTGGCTCCTAATGGGAGGTAATAAGGAGATGAGAAATGGCGGAGGCTGTGGATGCTGCGCTCTGGCCGCTACGTGCGATGTTAATTATTGTCTGGTTAATGCCCATCATTACTGCTTCACAAAAGCTTAATGTATTTTTGCTCTCGCGCTGTCTTTCAGTCTCGCTCTTCTTATTCTTGCTGTTCTACACTCTTAATATAGACAAATAACAGTGCTTTAACGAGTCCTTTAGTGACGGGTGGGCGAGCCCGGTCCTGGAGGGCCGGATCCTTGCACAGCTCTGTGCTTCACCTGATTCAACTCACCTGTTAATTGCCAGAGCAGGGAAACCAGCAAACCAGCCTCCATCGCTCGGCCCATAGAAGAACCACGCTTTCAATAAAGAGAGGTGTCTAAAGGCGCCAAACCAAGACGCCTCCTCTCTATGCCTCTTTTATGAGTTTGGCAACACTGCCGCAGTGCTCCTCCTGAGGGCGTCTAGGCCCTCAGACTGAAGGACACAAGTCGGGAAGCTTTTTGGGATGGCTGATCTCGGTGCGCCTGAAGCACTGGAAGCCGTCCTGACAGTGGTCCGGGCAAATGCCGCTATTAACTCATTTGATTAGCAAAGGCGAAGGACATCTGCTGAGTATTACAGCAGACGACTGCCTGCCCACCAACGGAGGACTCATAGGTTTCTAGGAGTTTCCTGAAAGACTTACGTAGGTGTTATGTAGCCTTATGGATGCTGCCCAAAAATAGTGCTACCAAATCTCTTCATATGTTTATGTCAGTTGTACTTAAAGGATTATGTAGGTGTTATGCAGCCTTACGAATGCTGTCCTTGACTGAAGTGCTACCAAATCTCTTCATAGGTTTATGTCAGTTGTACTTAAAGGATTATGTAGGTGTTATGTAGCCTTATGAATGCTGTCCTTGACTGAAGTGTTACCAAATCTCTTCATAGGTTTAAGTCAGTTGTACTTAAAGGATTATGTAGGTGTTATGTAGCCTTATGAATGCTGCCCGAGAATGGTGTTACCAAATCTCTTCATATGTTTATGTCAGTTGTACTTAAAGGATTATGTAGGTGTTATGTAGCCTTACGAATGCTGTCCTTGACTGAAGTGTTACCAAATCTCTTCATAGGTTTATGTCAGTTGTACTAAAAGGATTATGTAGGTGTTATGTAGCCTTATAAATGCTGTCCTTGACTGGTGTTACCAAATCTCTTTATAGGTTTATGTCAGCTCTCCTAAAATGCTTATGTAGGTCTTATATAGCCTTACAAATGCTGTCTATGAATAGTACTTCCAAATCTCTTCATATGTTTATTTCAGTTGTACTTAAAGGATTATGTAGGTGTTATGTAGCCTTACGAATGCTGCCCGAGAATGGTGCTACCAAATCTCTTCATATGTTTATGTCAGTTGTACTTAAAGGATTATGTAGGTGTTATGTAGCCTTACGAATGCTGCCCGAGAATGGTGTTACCAAATCTCTTCATAGGTTTATGTCAGTTGTACTAAAAGGATTATGTAGGTGTTATGTAGCCTTACGAATGCTGTCCTTGACTGAAGTGTTACCAAATCTCTTCATATGTTTATGTCAGTTGTACTTAAAGGATTATGTAGGTGTTATGTAGCCTTACGAATGCTGCCCAAGAATGGTGCTACCAAATCTCTTCATATGTTTATGTCAGTTGTACTTAAAGGATTATGTAGGTGTTATGTAGCCTTACGAATGCTGTCCTTGACTGAAGTGTTACCAAATCTCTTCATAGGTTTATGTCAGCTCTCCTAAAATGCTTATGTAGGTCTTATATAGCCTTAATGCTGTCTATGAATAGTGTTTCCAAATCTCTACATAAGTTTATGGCAGTTGTCCTAATAAGCTTATGTAGCCTTAAAATGCTGTCTGAGAGCAGTGTTACCAAATCTTTTTATAGATCTATGTCAGTTGTATTTAAATGGTTATGTAGGGGCTGTGTAGCCTTATGAATGCCATCCTTGACTGAAGAGTTACCCAAAATCTTCTTAGGTTTATGTCAGTTGTCCTAATAGGCTTATATAGCCTTACAAATGTTGCCCTACAGTAAAGTGTTACCAAATCTTCAGGTCAGTTGCCCCGAAAGGCTTATGTAGCCTTATAAATGTTGCCGGAGAGTAGTATTACTAAATCTCTTCACAGGTTTATGTCAGTTTTCCTGAAAGGCTTATGTAGCCTTATGAATGCTGCTCTACAGAAAAGTGTTACCAAATCCTGAGGTCAGTTGTCCTTAAAGACTTATTTAGGGGTCATGTAGCCTTAATAAGGCTGCTCTCAAATAAAGTGTAACCAAATCTCTTCAAAGGTTTATGTCTGATGTGTAGGAATGAAATGCTGTCCATCAGTAAAGTGTTACCAAATCTTGAGATCAGTTGTCCTCGATGCTTTTGTAGGTGTTACGTAGCTTTATGAACGTTGCTCTACAGCAAACTGTTACCAAATCCTGAGGTCAGTTGTCCTCAAAGGCTTATGTAGCCTTACAAATTTCTTTATAGGTTTAAGTCAATTGTCCTGAAAGTCTTATGTAGGTGTTGTGTAGTCTTATGAATGTTGCCCTACAGTAAAGTAGGTTTAAGTCAGTTGTCCTATTATGCTCATGTAGCCTTACAAATGCTGTCTAAAAGAAGTGTCACCAAATCCTGAGGTCAGTTGTTTTTAAAGGCTTATGTAGGTGTTGTGTAGTCTTATGAATGTTGCCCTACAGTAAAGTAGGTTTAAGTCAGTTGTCCTATTATGCTCATGTAGCCTTACAAATGCTGTCTAAAAGAAGTGTTACCAAATCCTGAGGTCGGTTGTTTTTAAAGGCTTATGTAGGTGTCATGTAGCCTTATGAACATTGCCCTTCAGTAAGGCGATCACACTACCATTGTTTTGTCCAGATCTCGCATTCCCCACATTACAACGTCAATCCATTAGATGCAGGATGGCTGATTATGCAGCTAATTTCACAACACCCTCAGGGCTCAGTGATCAATAGTCACAACTGAACTGTCATTTTCGAGGCATCGAGTAGGACAAGAAACGTAAAGCTCTGCGCAAAACCAGGAGCGTCTTCACATTATCAAAGCCAACACCTGACGAGGGACGTGACTTTGCAGCAGCCTTCGCTATACTGTGTATGTCTGCAACCCAGCGCTCTGGAAGAATGTGAGAGGGATGACTTTTCTGTAGTTGCTGGAGTTCTGGCAGAGCCTTTTATTGCTGTGTTGTACTGCACGGATCGTCTGCCACTATCCACTATGTATCCCTGTGTTATGGCTCCTGTGGGAGTAGGGCCTTGCAGGCATAAGGGAGGGGGGGTATAAAGAGAGAGAGAGAGAGAGAGAGAGAGAGAGAGAGAGAGAGAGACAGAGAGAGAAAGAAAGGGAGGGGAGGTGAGAGGGAAAGGGGACAGCTGGCACACTCTGATGGAGGAGATAGAAAGGGGGGAGGGGAGTTGAAGGGGGTTTGCCTGTGCATGCAGCAGGCTTTGGGAGGCGAGAGAGAGACTGAAAGACAGAGAATGAGAAAGAGAGGGAGGAAAGGGAGGGGTGGTGGTGGTGAAGGCGGGGGTCTGTGTGTTTTTGTGGTGGAGAGAGGCCAGCAGATGGACTCCCTCTAACAATAGGCCCGAGCAGATGCACCCACAAAGAGCGGCAGTGGCGGCGGCCACACAGCGGCCAGCGCCGCCCCCGTCGTCCAACAGCAAGCGGCCTCCGGAGCAGCACCGGGAGCCCAGCAGGACTGTGCGAAGGTGCTGGAAGTCCACACAGAGGGGCATTCTTCCTCCAAGAGCCAAGCCATTGTGCAACAGGGTGCCAAAAAACAAAAAGGAAAGAGCACTGAAAAACAAAAGAGAATTGAGGGGGGGGGGGGCGCAACTTTCTTCTGCCACCTCCAGAGCCCTCATTCATTAACAAAAGCTCTACAGATAGCCAGTAAATCCCCAACTAGCTCTTAATCCTGAGCTCTGGCGGTCATCTGTCATGAGTAAACAACTAGATCAGCAGGCAGTTTCGAATTACTTCTGAGCATTAGGCACTTTCGGCATGGCTGAAGCGGTAGTCAATCTACTTAGGCTTTTTCGGCATCACTCTTGTTTTGATTTTTTGTCCTCTTAAGATCCGCTTTATTGGCAGAGATAGAGAAGGATAAAAATAGGTGTTCTCGGCAAAAACAGGCCGCTTTCCAGAGCGCCCCGGCTTTTTAGATTTACAAGTATTAAAAGGGACGCTTCTGATATTACAGTCGTATAAAAAAGCTTTTCATATATATTTAAATACTTCCTGCGCAATCCCTAAGGTTAGCGGGGACAAAAGGAGCCCCCCTGCCTCTGTTTCGCGTGCCTGGGGCGGTGCGTCGGTCCCTCCTTTCACCATAATGGGACTGGGCCAGCGGGTGGTGCACCAAAACCTGCAGCGGCCATTAAATTAACAGAACGAGGGCCGGTGGGGCCGACAGGTGAAAAAAAACAACAACAACAACAACTCCGGAATCAGGTGCTGACCGGCACATTTGGACCGGTCTTATGCAGTAGCCCAGCCCCATTGCTAAGCATCTGCATTGCTCCAGCTTCGCACCTGTTTAAATACTTTATAAAGCTTAAATAAAATACTCCAAACTGCCTAAGGCCTTTGAAATGCACTATTTAATAGCCATTTCAATACGCCGCTCAGAAACAAAGGCCCCCTGCACAATCAATGGCGCGGCTGAAAGGACTCTCGCTGCTGCACTGCTGCTGTCGCCGGAGACTAGAACGTCCGACCTGGCTGGTCTAAGACAATGAAGTTCAGGTAAGGCTTCAAAAGAACGAGCGGATTCATCTCTCCGGCACAAAGGCACAGTGCGGCAGCCCGCTCTCCGCATTCGGCGTTTAATTAAACGGGCCGAGCGACAACGAGTGCGGACGCAGAGCCGCAGAAGAAGAAATGACAGAAGCCGCGGCACATGAAAAAAAAAAAGTGGGCCTGGTGGCTCGCTGAGCCTTGAAGGGAGAGAGAGAGAAAGAGCGGCGCGATAAGATCGGCCACACAGCTCACGCTCCAATTGGATTCTCAGTCTTAATCAACTGCAAGGCACCTCTCCAACCCTCTGTTCTGCCCTTTCTTCCTTTCTTTCTTTCTCTTCTCCTCCCCTACCCTCTCCTCTCCTGCCGGCTCCTGCAGCAGACGCAGCAAAAAGCACGGATCTCAAGTTAGTCCCTCTTACTTCAGCCTTCGCTTCAGTTCAGAACAACCTGATACCTCATCGTTTTGCAGCAAAATGGCTTCGGTTAAGTGCACAGTGTAGCCTCCCATCTTCAAGAGTGGTGCCACTGCGGTTTCCTGCTGTTTGACACATGGGTAAAAGTGCAGAGCATGGATTAACTGGTTGTAGTGGCTCCTGGCAAAGGGGTGGGATCTATATATTAGGCAGAAGTGAACAGTAGAAGACTATCTGAGGAGCTTTGACATGGGTGTGTGGGGTTGTTCCTAGTATGCAGTGGTCAGTACCTACCCCAAAATGGCCTAATACTGTGTGAATGCCCTCTGAAGGCGTCCTGCTGTGGTCTCTGGCAGCAAGACCAACGTTAGAAGCACGTCCTGTAAGTTGTGAGGTGGGTGGGACCTCCATGAGCATCAGTAAGCCTTGGGTGAACATGACCCTGTCGCCGGTTCCCTGGTAGTCCTTCCTTGGAGCATCTATGGTTGGTACTGACCGGTACTGCATACCAGGAGGGAACACAACTCTAGACCTGATGTTTTGGAGATGACCCAGTCGTCTAGAACATCCCAGTTCGGTCCTTGTCAAGTGGTTTGCAGTCTTACTGTGATTACATGATTATGAAGAGTTTGACTTACCACCCCGTCACACTAAAGTGTCTTCTGAGCTGCTGTTGCTTCAGTGTTAAACTAAAGAAGCACAAGTCCGAGTTTGAGGGACCAAAAATGTGTAAATTTGACTCTCGGCCAAAGGATCCCTTTAACGTGACCAAAACCACAGCCATGCGTTCCTCCAGCGTGTATTCCTGCTGGGTTTCAGAGCACGTCGCGCAAAAGGTTACAGCTCACTGCGATTCGTTAGCCGTCTCGGTTTTCTCGTGCCTCGTCTTGCTGTTATTAATGTCGGATGCGCGGCCTCTGCAGTGTGACGGCAGCTTTCAATATCAGAGCATTGGGCAGAGCCCGCCGGCAAATATTGACACAGAGGATTTGGATGTTCATTCCGTCCCCCAAGCTCCTGCCTGGCCTGCAGAGCGGGCCCATGGTGCCGCGAGGAGACAAGCAGGACATGCCGGGGAGGACAGCACCCGTTTCAGGGACTCCTGTAGAGGTTACAGGTTACTGAAAGGACGGGTGGGCCGATGTGTAGCTGAGGAAAGGAAAACAAGGACCTCTCCCCCTCCCCCCACCACTTCACTTCAGGAAAAATGCTTATTCTGTTGTCTCGGCCCTTTTGTAGAAACCTGTTTTTCAGCACCCCCGCGGTCAGCTCCAGCTCAGCTGGTGGAAAACCACAATGACCGTCCCTATACCAACAAATTTCACCACAGCCAGGACATTCACACACATGTACGTGTTCGTTTCAGCCATATATTTGATGCAGATGCAGCTACACAAGCTTTTGTATGAAAAGACCAATATCTTACATTTTGCTTATACATTATTTCAGCTCTTGGCTTCACTTATGTTTTTTTGGGATTCTGTAGCAAAACCAGCAGTAAAAGTGTGGTTTTACAGCATTTTTAACCCCTTTCATCCATTTTTTATTCAGTTGTTGCTTTTTTGCGTAAGACTGGGTACATCAAGCTCAAGCCAACCACCCCGTCACGCAAAAACAGATAGGGTAAACTGCTCCTTTTTTAACTTTTTACACTGTTAATGCAATGAAAACGGTATTGCAAATTGATTGGCATGTATCCAAAGTCAGGACTTGACCACATGAAGAACTGCGAACATTGTAGGATGAAATTACCCCATATTTAACGGGCAGTGTTTTGGTTACTGTGTCTTTAAGACTGATATATTTACGGTAAACAGTGTAGCCAGCAACAACAGTGTAGCCATGTTTAAAAAGTGGTCCAGGTTGAAACACTCTGCATAACTGTATTGGAGTTTGTGACATCACAAAAACAGCACAATCAAAATGGGCTGACCGTACTAGACCCACCCACCCCGTCACGCAAAACAGATAGGGTAAACTGTTCGATATTAAACTTTTTACACTACTAATGCAAGGAAAATGGTACTGCACATTGATTGGCATGTGTCCCAAGTCAGGAACTTGACCACATGAAGAACTGCTGACCTTTTAGGATGAAATTTACCAACGTCACGGTACTTTTTTGTGAACACGGCCTGCATGTCTAAATAAAACAAGCTGTTTTTGGTTAATCTGTTTTTTAAGACTGGTATATTTACAGTAAATATTACGGGCTGGTCGTATTGGACCCAACCACCCCGTCACGCAAAACAGATAGGGTAAACTGTTCGATATTAAACTTTTTACACTAATAATACATGGGAAATGGTCCTGCACACTGATTGGCATGTGTCCCAAGTCAGCAACTTGACCACATGTAGAACTGCTGACCTTTTAGGATGAAATTTACCACAGTCTTGTTACTTTTTTGCGAACAAAGCTTTTTTTTGCGAATGTGCTTTTAAGACTGGTATATTTTCAGTAAATAGTGTAGCCAGCAACTGCGCCAAGCTTAAAAAGCAGTTCAGATTCAAATGGGCTGACCGTATTGGACCCAACCACCCCGTCACGCAAAAGAGATAGAGCAAACATTAACATTTTAGAAAGTTTTAGGATGAAATTTACCACCCCGTTACCACAATGTACTGTAAATATAGCTGCCATGTTTGGGTAAAAAGAAAAATATGACTAGGGATTTTATGTCCTGAGGTGGAAATCATCCTTTTTGAGGATTATTATATTTTTAATAATGTGAATTTTGAAAAATTATAACACAGAAGTGGAACCTGTTTCATTGAATGACTCAAAAACTGCGACCGTTCACCCCCCAAATATCATTTAGGCCTCTCCGCTAATCTGATTCTGACCTAAAAACTGCTTGCTTGGGGCCCTGGGGCTCGTTCGTGCCAAGTGACACCCACAACAGGCAACAGGCAACTCCAAACCCAACTGGCATGTGGCCAGCCTGTCCAGAGTACGGGACAGCGAAAGGGGGTCAACATTTGCTCCTCCAACCCACCCCCCACCCAAGTGAACTCCACCATTCTCCCATTCCGCTAATTATCTGGCCCCTAACAGAAGGCCTGTAGTGCAGATTAAAACACCCGGGCTCTTTTTCCGCGCCATTATTGCTCATCCGTAATCACTTCAAATTAGATCTACGAGTCAATAGCAGGATTCAATATTTAATTTGCTCATAGCAGGTGGCGATTTAGTGCCAGGCATGGCCACTTCTTTCTGAGTGACAAACAGGCCAGCCAAGGACATGCGCCTTCAGGTTGCAGCCTGCCCGGGACAAGGTGAACGGTGACACTCGATACAAAACCGAGGGGGGCGGCGGACGAGTGGCCAAGCAGCCATAAAGGCCATTAATTGTTGTCAGACAACAGGAACACAGGGAATCGACGTGCGGAAGGGCTCGCCCGTAGCTGGGGCATTGAGACCGGGGGTCCTGAGCTCCAGTGAACCGCAGCCGGCAGCCCACTTTCCCCGCATACAGCGGTTTGCTCCAGAGAATCGCTTAACAACTTCACTTGGTGCCGTGCGATGACTCTCTCTGTTTATCCTCCTCTTTAGCTGTGCCTAATGATGCCTTTGGGAGGAAATAAAGAAAGGTGTTTCACACTTCAAATGGTCATTACACAGCTCGCGGAGGGCCTCAATAATGCAACAGCCAGGCTTTCCAGCACATTTTGACTTTAGCCCGACTCGATTAGGAACCTGTTCTGAGAGGAGTGTGCGTGTACATGCCTCTGCAGTTAAAGGGGAACGCCACCGGCTTTTCCAAACGTCTGAATTATTTAATCGGTGTGAAACGCTTCACTGTCGAGAAATGCACATTTTACTGGGCGATATGTTAAAAATCCTAGATCACGATATTTAAAGACTTTTTCACGATACACAATATTTATCACGATACATGTTATTAATCACAGCCTAAAAACATCAGTAGCTACAGATTCTTATAAACTACTATTCAGATCCTCTCCTGTACTGAATACAGTGATTTATACTCTAACATCTGCTGCTCTTCATCTAATGAACCCAGTCTAATTACACTGTTAGTAATGTTAGAAACCTGCAGCTGATCAGTGTTTATTACACTAACAGTCTCCTCCATACGCTCAGAAAAGACTATTGTCATCACAATAACAAGATTTATCACAATACGATAAAATATCAGCATATTGCCCAGCTCTACTTGTAAATCATATAAAATCGGAGGCTAATTTGCCTCAAAACCCCCTGAATGCCGTCATTTCAATATGCAATAATGCAATAATTTCCTTTGAAGATACAGTTACTCCAACAAAACCCAACCACCCGTCACGCAAACTAGATAAGGCAAACATTAACATTTTAGAACGTTTTAGGATGAAATTTACCACCCTGTTACCACAATGTATTGTAATTTATTGTATGTCTGGATAAAAAGAAAAATATGAATAGGGATTTTATGTCCTGAGGTGGAAATCATGCTTTCTTTAATACCCTTGATTTCAGAAGAAACAAAGAATAAGCAGTGTCCTGATCCTTTTGTCAATTAGCGTATAAGGCTATTGGCTAACAAGTAACGTCCACCCTTAACATGTTAGTCACATCAGCCTTGTAGCCACAAGAAGAAGCAAACCTTGGCATAGTTGAACAATAGAGGTTCAGGACATGGAAGCGAGAAACTGTGTAAAACGGACCAATTTCAAAACCCCCAAACTGTTACATCACAGTCTTGACTCGGACTCTAAATGCAATAGCTACTTTGGAAGAATGTGGAAGTGAGGCTAAAACAAAGGATAAACACCACCCCCACCCAGGCCCTTCGGTTGAAGCACTGCTCAGAGCTAGGCTAAAAAGCGAACCCTTCTACACTCGATCACAATCCCTTCAGATAGCTAACAACACAACGTACGACTATACACCGAGCGAACCCACGGCGACCGCAACGCCGTCTGCTAAGAATAATTACAACGGTTCTTGCTACAGTGTTAAAAGCAATGCTAGGCTAGGCATGATGATGTAAACCGTGTGTTTACAGCGTAAAGGAAGTGTAAAGGAAACGTATAAAAGATCGTCAGAAACATCAGCGTGTTTTTATTTGGAGTTTTTTTATTCGGAGTTATAGTAACAGGGTGGTAAATAAGCGTAAAACTGCATCTGAGCATTTTTCACCCCCTCAATCAAAGTCAGGCACTCGTCGTTTTTCCTCTGAGACGTGCACGCGGTTATGGCTGTAGTTTTTATATATGCAGATCTCAAACGTATTAGTTATGCTTCATTTAGTCTCAATTCACAAAGCAACCACCGCTGCTGAGCAGGCAGGAAGCACACCACCCAAAAACCTCATTATAGCACTGCGTTGTAAATCGCACTGGGAATATCGGAAGGAATCAGAAAACGGCCTCTGACTGACACCGCGCTGTCAGTACACAAGTAAACAGACGCCGGCACAAAATGCAAATACATCCATTTACAAGGTAAACGTACGACGTAATAGAGGGGGTAAAAAACACATATACACACACACACACACACAAACAAATTCAGCTTCAATTACACACACCGACGCTCTGCAACAATTATCTACCCATCATGAAGCACAAAGTTCATTTAATTTCGTTTCCAGTGCGTCTGTCTCGCGTCTTCAGGTTGGGTGATATAAGGGAGCGTATTCAAGGCTGGATATATAAACCTGCCACCAAACAGGAGGGGAAATTGACTCGCGCCTCGTAATGAATTGCACCTCCTGCTGAAATTAGACTGACACCTAATGAATTGGAGCTGTTTTCCTCGTTCCTTTGTCTCACCTTTTGAAAGCAGCAGTAAAAAAAAAAGAAAAAAGAAAATCCATTTACATCACCAGCATTTTATTTTCCCCTCCTGTCGTCACTACAGCTCTTCCCATCACGCAAAATCTAACGGTGATAAACTACGGCAGCGCCAGGAGCTCTTCTAACCCTGCAGGACAATCTACATCAGCTCTAGCCCTGATGTATGAATGAATGAATGATGACTCTTTTTAGAGTCAGCCATAACATTAGTACCACCTAATACTAATTGACTGAGTAGTTCTCCTTTGTCCCGCCACAGCAGATCCCACCATTCCAGGCATGGGCTCCACAAGACCTCTGAAAGCCAACATTATACTGAAGTAAAAAAAAACAAAAAAACATTTAGTTGTGACTTATGGTGACCAAAACCCAACGTCTGCTAAACGTCATAATGTTTACGTCCATATGACATTGATATGTTGTTGGTGTTACATAACCAAAACCCAACGTTTTCCAAATGTTACATGTTAACGTTATAATGACGTCAAAAAACAATTATTTATGACTTAAGGTGACCAAACTCCAACATCTACTAAACTTCATGTTTAAGTCCACATAACATGGAATTCTAATGTTAATAGACGTTAATATGTTGTGGGTGTTAAGTAATCAAAACCCACAATGACAATGTTACACTGAAGTAAAAACTAGTTGTGACTTATCATGATCAAAACCCAACATCTGCTAAACGTTGACATTTTGTTGGTTTTAAGTTGTAGTGACTTGAGGTGACCAAAACCCAACGTCTGTCAAACTTCATAATGTTTACGTCCACAGAACATGAAATTCTAACGTTAACAGACGTTGACATGTTGGTTTTACAAAACTAAGACCCAACATCTTCCAAATGTTACTCGGTAACATTACACTGAAGTAAAAAAAACTACTTAGTTGTGACTTATCATGACCAAAACCCAACGTCTGCCAAACTTCATAATGTTTACGTCCACCGAACATTGTCATGCTGGTTGGTGTTAAGTAACCAAAATCCAACGTTTTCCAAACGTTACATGCCAACTTTATATTAAGGTAAAAAAACAACATTTTAATTGTGACTTATCACAACCAAAACCTAACGTCTGCTAAACGTTGACATTTTGACATGGAAGTTTTAAGTAGTAAATAATCAAAATTCAACATCTGTCTAACGTTGGAGCTTGATGTCAACCCAATGTTGGCTTTTGAAAGAAACCAAAATTATACCTATACAACGCTGGGTTTTGCAGACAACGCAATTTTCAACATCTGTCCCAACGTTAAGAGTCCGACGTCTTTCTGACGTCAAACTGATGTCCCGAGCCTTCTGGGTAATGTTGTAATCTCTTTGTCAAAGTGATTTCTCTTTTTCTCCTCCTTTTCCCTGAACATCATTTGCGTGTGACATTTGTCCTGATGCATTAATTCTCTTATCTGCGCACTCCGCCTGCGTCCACCGACAGCAGAAACACATAAAGGACGATCGGCTCAGGAAGCGCTCTCATTATTTTATCACCACTCTCTCACTCTCAGTCCCTCCAGCAGTATTTATGCCTGTTGTCACTGTAATCTCATGCCTATATACACATGGCAACGTCCTGGGACTCATGGGGGTGGGGGGGGGGGGTTGTACTGTGACTAGACTGTGGCCTAATGAAAGGTGTGTGTACATGTGTTATACTAAGAGTGTGTATCTTTGAGAAGTGGGAGAGAGGGGCGGCGGGCGAGGGCGAAGACGGATAAATACAACAGGCTTCATTTTATATGCATTGCTTTCCTCACTAGGGAAATTTATAAGCTGGAATGCTGATAGTTTCCAAATCAGTTTGATTGGGGAACAGAGGCGGAGGCGTCCGAGAGATTACCTGCTCCCTCCGAAACGCCACCATCTTTCAGTGGCAGGCGCTGTCTGCACCGTTTTACACAGCCACCATCTCACCTCTCCTAGAGTGCAGATCCACCTGCCTTTACAGCTTGGGACCGACTGTGACGGCTCCTTCCACTCATCTGTGGACTACAGCACTATTACATAATGCTGGGAAGGCCAGCAGAGCCAGACGGTCTTTCAGACTGAAGTCATAATGCCTGTCCGCTCTGCTGTCTGCTCACGCTGTGCTCTGACTCAGACGAGGTCTTATCGCCTTTAACCTCACCTGTCCGCATTAACAGTGGTGCTAATGTTATGGCTGATCGCTGTATATCCACCAGTTCAGCCTACAGCAGGTTAGCTAGCCCCACTCATTCAGGCTGAAGTTGCAAGGAATGTTTTAGGCAGGACTGCTTTTTGGACTAGGCACAATACACAGAGGCCAATCAGAAAATAGCTCATTTACATATAGAATATATTATAAAAAACTGAAGGACCGATAGAAAAGAAAGTCCTGATAGATGTTTATATGCTGTTGATGTTAAGCAAACAAAATCCAACATCTTCCAAACGTCACATAACAAGGTCATTTTGATGTGAAATACATAACGAACAATTACCTGAGGTGTGGAGACCAAAACCCAACATCTGCTAAACCTCATAACGTTTACATCCACACAATGTGGTATTCTAAAGTTGATAGACGTTGATGTGTTGTTGGTGATAAGTAGCCAAACTCCAACGTCTTCCAAATGGTGCATGCCAACATTACACTGAGGTAAAAAAAAGCATTTAGTTGAGACCAAAACCAAACATCTGGTAAACGTTGACATTTTGTTGGTTTTCCGTTTTAGTGCTATTTATTTTTTAGTGCTATTTATTTACTGCTATTTGCTATTTGCGTCCACATAATGTGAAATTCTAATGTTGAAAGACATTGATATGTTGTTGGTTTTACATAACCAAAACCCAACATCTTCCAAATGTTACATGCCAACATTACACTGAGGAACAAAAACATGTAGTTGAGACTTATGCTGACCAAAACCCAACGTCTCAACGTTCTTAATGTTAACGTCCACATAACATTCATATGTTCTTGGTGTTAAGTAACCAAAAAACGTCTGCCAAATCTTGCATGCCAACGTTAAACTGAAAAACTTAAGGCGACCCAAACGACCCAACGTCTTCCAAATGTTACACTAAGGTACAAAGACAACATCTAGTTGAGACTTATGGTAACCAAAACCCAACGTCTGCTAAACCCTGACATTTTCTTGCTTTTAAGTTTTAGTGTCTTAAGGTGACCAACACTCAACGTCTGCCACACTTCATAATGTTTGCATCCACATATCAATGTTATTCAACATAAGAAATTCATGTTACGTTGTTGGTTTACGTAACCAAAACCCAACATCTTCCAAATGTTACATGCTAACATTACACTGAGGAACAAAAACAACATTTAGTTGAGACTTATGGTGACCAAAACCCAACGTCTGCTAAACTCTATGTTTACGTCCACATAACGTTGATATGTTCTTGGTGTTAAGTAACTAAAACCCAACGTCTACCAAATGTTACATGCCAACATAAAACTGGGGTAAAAAAAACATGTAGTTGAGACCCATGCTGACCAAAACCCAACGTCTCAACGTTTTTAATGTAAACGTCCACATAACATTCATATGTTCTTGGTGTTAAGTAACCAAAAAACGTCTGCCAAATCTTGCATGCCAACGTTAAACTGAAGAAAAAAAAAACTTAAAGCGACAAAAAAAACGACCCAACGTCTTCCAAATGTTACACTAAGGTACAAAAACAACATCTAGTTGAGACTTATGGTGACCAAAACCCAACGTCTGCTAAACCCTGACATTTTCTTGCTTTTAAGTTTTAAGTAAATAATCAAAATTCAACATCTATTTAACGTTGGATCCTGATGTCCACCCAATGTTGGCTTTTGAAAGAAACCAAAATATACAATGCTGGGTTTTGACCACAACGCAATGTTCAATGTTCAATGTTCAACCCAATTCAACGTCTGTCCGACGTTAAGAGTCCAATGTCTTTCTGACGTCGAACTGATGTCCAGAGCCTTCTGGGTAATATTGTAACCACTGAACTGCACTGTGTTTGTGAATAGGTATGTAGGTGTCTGAGGTTTTGAGCTGGGTTTTAGCTCAGTTTTTTAGTTTTTTCTGGCCTCCTCTCCAGGTCTCGGACAGATTCCTCTTCCCTATGGACCCGGCAAACAAACAAATAGGCTATTTTCAGTGCTCCTTTATGTCAACCCCCCAACCCCCACCACCACCCACCCCCACTAACGAAACCTCCAGCTTGTCTGCTCGGCGAAGCTCAGGTGTTTGTCTGCACTCTTAAAGCGATTACACAGGCCGCTGTCTGTGGGGAACACATTTGTAATGTTTGGCGAAGTCTGCCGGGGCTTTTTCCTGATGAAACTCAACAGATGTCTCGGGGGGATCCCCCCCACCGTCTTCCAGCTCGGGAAACTTTTTCCAGCTCTTCAGTAGAGGAACGGAAAAAACACAGAAGATCCACAGTGCAGCTTCCCAGTTCGTCGTAAATCGTGTCGGTGAGGCGAGCAGAGCTGCCTGGGGTGAGACGTTATTAGAGGAATTGTAGGCTTGACTCGACACGGGTGAAATACGAAAAAGGTGCCAAGGAACCAGAGAGTTGTCCCCCAGTGACAGCTCCTCTGGATCCTACCTAGCGCAGCCAAGGCCTCTAACATGCCCCAACATGCTCCTTCCCAATTAGTGGGCGCAGGAAGCTGTGAAAAGTCAACAGTAGGTGGCTTATTTCTTTCACCATGTGTCAAATCGCTAAAATTACTGTTCTAATGTTCTCTTAGCACAGGAAGCTGAACTTGAGCTTGCAGTCTCTATTAACACACTCGTAGTTTTCATACTCGTCCTCCTCCACCGCCTGCTGCCCCTGGTAATTCTCGGAAGAAAAGTGGGCACCGATTTTTCGAACCCCTTCTGCCAAACACGTCTTGCTTCTACTGCAAATCATCGTTATGTTGTCTGGGACTTGCCGAGCCTTCTTGGTGGAGCTCGACAAATCCTGAGACGTTCTGATGTTCAGATGTTTAATGGCTGTACATGTGACTGTACGTATTCTGAGCACCTCTATTTGCGTCTCGGGCGAGACGAAACGCCTCGTCTCCAGGCTCAAGCATCCCACTTTATCTCCAAACTGCCATTTCATTAAGACGAGCAAGTGAAATTGACGTAGAAGTAACGTTAGATATAGAAGTAATATTCCATGCTTGGTTGATGACCTGCACTCCAGACCTCCAAGCTCCAGTGAGAAAGACCTCTATCAAAAGCAACCTAAAAAAACCTTTTTTAGGGGGGTGTGTGGGGGGGGTACTTTCCTTTCCACAGAAATATTTATATGTGAGTGGTTCCTTGCTGCCTTTGATCATTTTCCGTGTCATTTTCCAGGACGAAATGTACCACGGGCCTTCCAATTTTCCCCCTACATTTGCTAACATCCATTTCCAGTGGAACAACAATTTGAAAAAAATCAATCTCACTCCCGATTTGATTTATCTCCCGAGAAAGACTTTCTGAAAGCGTCAAATCATCAAGTCCTCTCCGGTGCTTGTTTTCTCTCAAAGCCATGTTTCATTGCGAACGCAGCTGAGGAATAAATCCGCGGCTCACGAGAGCTTCTCGAACACCTTCTCGAACACCTCGAGTCTGTCATGGTGATAGAAATTACGGATTGTTCATTTTTTCTTTCATCCCTTTTTTTTGGGGGGGGGGTTCAATTTCACAGTAGGAACTGATCACAGGAGATATGAAAACATCTGCAGTCATTACTGTGTGACTAGAAGACCGCCAGCTCATCGGTTTAGCAGAGTGAGGGTTGGGAGTCTCCACCTCCTGTTTTTTTTCTATTCGGAAATACGCTTCATTTCATTAGCAACAGAAATTTCGGGCTCCAATACTTCATCCTGCGGGAATGCCTGCTTCATGAGTGTATATATATATTACAGCCGGATTTTACACAGCATCCTACTCGCTTCTCCCTCTATGTCATTCTCATTTCGCCGGGGTCACAGAGGGCTGCCTGGCTCCTCCTGGGGAGCGAAGAACCCTGATATTCCACTAGCCTCCCAGCAGGGAAACGAACAACCATCCATGCTCTCAGCAATTACCTAGCTAGTTTTCTTTTCGTTATGTGCTTTGTTTCTTTTGGGGTTTTTTACAATTTTGGATGCAATGAGTTGCTTTTAATAATGTGTGGTGCCTCGGGGTTATTGTTCCAGAGCACAGTGGATTAAGCACTCATATTTTATCTGAAAATCCAGCTCTCCTTTTGGAGGAAAACGTCTAGCTTCAATTTGCCTGAAGCTCCTGTCCCAGAGACTGACTGACTGCGGCTGAGCGATACTGTTTATTATCACAGAATCATAGATCACAGAATTCTTCTTGGCCAATCACATGCAAGCTCAATTTCAATACATAGCAATATACACTGATCATCCATGACATCACATCACATCACCCCACCTCCCTAATACTGAGTAGGTCCTCCTTAGAAGGTTCACCAAAACCATTTCTTTAAAACAGAGGCATGTGACTGTGAAGAACCTTTAAACTAGTAAAGAACCTTTACATCAAGTGAAGGTTCTTTAGATCTATAAATGGATCTTTACACTCCCACATCTCTACTACAAGCAAACATTTAGGTGGTTCTTTAAACCATGCCATAAAAGAGCCAATTTGGTTCCATCAAGAACCATGTTTGTGATAAAGGTGTCTAAAGAACCTTTATATATTGGTAAGGAACTTTTACATCAAGTGAAGGTTCTTTAGACCTATGAATGGTTCTCTACAATCCCACATTTCCACTACAAACAAAGCCACAGAGGCATGTGTCTCCCCAATACTGAGTAGGTCCTCCTTGGAAGGGTCACCAAAGCAGCTCTGACCTGTTGAGGCATGGACTCCACAAGACCCCTCTGAAGGTGTCCTGCTGTGCCAAACCTGTAAGTTGTGAGGTGGACCTCCATAGATCCAGTCAGTAAGCCTTGTGAATCCATGACCTGGTCAACCAATGGCTCATTGTTTATCCTTACTTAGACCACCATTGGTAGGTACTGACCACTGAATACCAGGAACATCATGTTCTGACCCAGTCAGACAGGTGCCATTGGAGCCATCTGAGCCAGAGAATCTGTGTTTCTTATCGGTCAGTGGTTTTGGATGGAGTTGAATCCTAGGACAACCTACGGTCAAGCTGGCCTTTGAGACCGCAACCCTGACAGCGGTACAGCTGGACGCAAGTCACAGCGAAGCAATACAGGAACAGGCCTATCCCAAAATCCCTTCATTCATAACTACACCAATTACTGGGGTGTTCATCGGCCATGGCGAGTGAATTCTTACAGAAGACGTGGATCCATATGGTTACTGTGAAGTGCACATCATTACCATGCAGTGACTGGCTGCCTGGGCCCTCTGTCAAAGTGACAAATGCAGAGGGTCTCTGTCCCTGGGACACAATGCAGGGACTTCAGATGATGAATGTCCTCAACTTTATTTAGACGTGATTGGACAAACGTACGTCTGTCTCCCATCCCCCATTCCCCTGCTTTGTTTTTTTTTTTTTGTATGTTTTCAGCGTCGGCCCCTTGCCTGTTCCCTTGCCAGGTCATGCCATAATAACAATGGCCAATTAAATTTATATGGCACTTTTCATTAGGTAGGAGCTCACCAAGGTAGAGGGGAAACAATGCCCTCAGAGACCAGGGCCAGAGAAAAGAGGACTGGGGGGGGTTTGACAAGATTAGAGCGACTGCAGAGACTTCTACTGCTTAGGCGGTGTATACCAGGTATTTGAATACAGTGAACACAGTGTAGCGATACCTAATTAGGGCCAATTATACTGAATTAAAATTATTATCCCTGTAATACCACCAATGATTAACACTTTTAGGCTGACATGGGCTCTTACAGGTATGTTGGCACTAGATATAATATTCTGCTGAGCCTCATATACAAACTATATCATCATCTCAACAGTGTGGAAGTAGAAACGAGGGTAGTTTTACAGTGTTTAGCAAATATGAAACATCTGCTTTCCATGAAGAACCTTTAAACTGGTGAAGAACCTTTACATCAAGTAAGATATACAGTAGACATATTCATGGGTCTTTTAAGGAACCTATAAATGGGACCAATGCTCAAGATGGGTCTTTGAGCCATGCCATAAAAGAACCATGTTTTATAACAGAGGCATGTGACTGTAAAGAACCTTTAAACTGGTAAAGAACCTTTACATCAAATAAAGGGTCTTCAAACCATACATGAGTCTTTAATAAGACCTATACGTTCTTTACAGTCCCACATCTTAATTACAAAGGAAGATCAAGAGGGTTCTTTGAGCGATGCCATAGAAGAACCATTTCGAGTTCCATAAGGAAACATGTTTTTATAACAGAGGCAAGAGACTGTAAAGAACCTTTAAACTAGTAAAGAACCTTTACATCAAGTGAAGGTTCTTTAGATCTATACATGGATCTTTACACTTCCACATCTCTACTACAAGCAAATGCCTAGGAGGTTCTTTGAGCGATGCAATTGAAGAGCCACTTTTGGTTCTAGCAAGAACCATGTTTGTTATAAAGGTGTCTAAAGAACCTTTATATATTGGTAAGGAACTTTCACATCAAGTGAAGGTTCTTTAGACCTATGAATGGTTCTCTTCAATCCCACATTTCCACTACAAACAAAGATCAGGATGGTTTTTAAACGATACCATAGAAGAACCACTTTTGGTTCCTGAAAGAACCATATCTTTAAAACAGAGACATGTGACTGTGAAGAACCTTTAAGCTGGTAAAGAACCTGTACATCAAATGAAGGTTCTTCAGACCCATACATTGATCTTTACACTCCCACATCTCTGTAATACAAGCAAACGTCTAGGAGGTTTCTTAAGCCATGCCATAGAAGAGCCACTTTTCGTTCAATACGGAACCATGTTTTTATAACAGAGGCAAGTGACTGTGGAGAACCTTTAAACTGGTAAAGTACCTGTACATGAAGTGGGTCATTAATAGGACCTATAGATGGTTCTTTACAGTCACACATCTTTATTATAAACGAAGATCAAGATGGTTCTTTGAGCGATGTCATAGAAGAACCACTTTTGGTTCCACAAAGAACCAAAAAGGGTTCTTCTATGGCATCGCTCAAAAAGCCAGCTGAAGCACCTTACTATTGAAGACTCAAGCACTGCAGCGTGGACAGGCTAATGTTTACTGAGGCCATTTGCCCTTGAAAGGACAGTGTAACTCAATGTACTGTGGTGTCACTAATGCTTGTAACCGACACTAGTAAACATATACAGCAGCTCCGCTACGGGCGTCATCCAAGCACTGGCGGAGTTCTACACATAATGGACCTGATTGGATTCATGCTGTACGGTCCAGCACAGCCCAGAGATAACGTCCACAGCGACAAACGAAATAACACCACTACCACCGCACGGCAAAGAGGCCAGGAAGCGTGGAGCCGTGCTTTATCTGCTTCTTGAAAGCAGTAGCGGCTGAAAGCCCATTTATTTTTAATTGCTTTTTTTTTTTTTTTGCATTTGTCCCCATCTTTGTTTACATTCCTGGTGCCTCCGATAAGTGCAGCAATAATGGAAAATTAATTTGAATGCATTTACAGTGGTAAAATGTCGACGGCTGCAAAGTTATCACCACCAAGGGAAATGTAATTGCCCTAAATAAGTTAAAAAAAAAAAAAAGAAAACAACTAAAAAAAGGCAGGCTGACATTAGTTGTCCTGGTATAAGGGGCTGTGATAAGGGTAGCTTGAACCGTTCTCAGAGTCGTGCTTTTTTTGCTTTTCTGGACAAGTTTGATGCTCCACATCAAAATCTGTGGGCCTTGTTATACAGCTACATCTAGAACCATCATCAGACCCTATTGGCACGCGCCATGCTGCCTAATGTCAGGCGTGGGCTAGAGGGGTATATATATAAAGCCCCCCAGCAGCATTGAGCTGTGTTCTCTGTAATGACTGATGGTCGAGCTCCATCCAGTACTTCTGGGATGAGCTGGGGAGTTAGGGGATGGTGGAGGTGGGGTGGTGATCATCATCCAACATCCTGACCTCCCTTCCTCCCTGGACAGTAGAGACAGTTACTCCAACAAAAGCAGAAGAAACTCTTTTGAATATCTTTACATTTAATCAGTGAGCAGGTGTCCCAATACTTTTGTCCAAATTTTCCCCAACCTTAAACCTCATTCTAACCCCCAAATGACCAGAGCTAACCCTCACCCTGGAGAATCACTAGCGAGTTTGTGACATCTGAAGATCATCTAGAGAGAGCCATGGTCTACTATCCAAATAAAGTGAGACCCAAAGTCGTCAGCGATGGCGGTAATCGTGCCGGCCCGACCTCGCTCCTCATTAGTGCACACTCAGGTACGCTTGAGGGGCTGGAACTGTATACCTGCAACTGCAGACTTCGGGCCAAGCACAGCTGGGAATCTGCTAGGGAACAAAATCCAAGGTGACTAAGGTGAAATATGAGGCCCCACTTAAACAGCTAGTGGCCCCTCGGTGACTTGTCGGTCTTACTGATGGACCAGTCAGGATTTTCAATTTCGAGAGGTGGAAAACAATGACAGAGGGACTCAACAGCACAAAAACTCTGTTTCCAGTTGAACTGGTTAACCACTTCAGTGCCATATCTGCCCTGTCTGCTTCTCAAATACTGGGGCTGCGTCCCAATTGCATCCCAACTGCATCCTACACACTATCACTACTGTGTGTGTTTGGCATCGCTGTCCACCATTTTTTTCTAGGGACTGTTCCAGTCGTGAGTGGCTCCTCCATTTCCGTTTCGCATTGCACTGTGGGATAATAACAGTGTCCATCATAACTCAACACACTCAAAAAATGACGATATGGACAAAAGTATTGGGACAGCTGCTCGTTCATTGTTTGTTTGTTTTTTAATTAAGGGTATTAAAAAGAGCTGATCTGGCTTTTGTTGGAGTTACCAGTAATCTCTACTGTCCAGGGAAGAAGGAAAAGGCTTTCTACTAGATTTTGGAGGAGCACTGCTGTGAGGATTTGATTGCATTCAGCGCAAGAGCTGAGTTAGTGAGGTCAGGATGTTGGATTATCACCAAAAGTACGGATGGAGCTCCACCACCATCATTCCAGAGAACACAGTTCTTCCACTGCTCCACAGCTCAATGCTGGGGGGCTTTATTTATACCCCTCTAGCCCACAGCTGGCATTAGGCAGCATGGTGCCCATAGGGTTATTTCTACTGTCTTATATGCTCCAGACAGTCCTATTCTATTGGCAGTACTTCTTCACTACAGGGCATTTGCACATCTGTGTCAGCAATGGGTGCAACCTAAAGCTGCTGAATGCATTCATTAGAAGGGGTGTCCACAAACATTTGGACACATAATGTAGCTCTTAAACATTTTCTCACTTCGCTTGACCATGGGGGGCCTGGACACACTGCAGCCGTTTGTCTCGGGCCTCATCTGGCTCACGGCTCAGCAGAGGCCGACCGTAATGTAGCAGTAACTGTCAGAAGGCTTATGATCAGTATGCAGGGGGGTTCAGGACCACCCCACACTCCACCTTGAAGTTTGTTGTTTCAAACACATGTAATTCAAATGAATGCTAATGGCGTGCCCTAGACATCTGCAGGCCGCTGCCGCCGATGCTGCCGCCGCGCTAAGCCGCCTATCAGCGGCAGCAAATCTCTTCATTCCGCAACACGAGGCTCGTCTTCGCTCGCGGCTGGTCTTCGCATGTTGAAAGAGAGGGAGTGCGCGCACACCGCTGGAGCAGCGCTGTGATGTTGACCTGCATCCCGATGCCGAGGCGCTATTTGTAGTCATAATCAGCTAGTCACCTCTGCCAGGGGGCAAAGACAATGTCGCCATGGGAACATGTTCGCACTATCATGAAAAGGGGATGAAACTCTGGCAGGTACTGGCTCTTGTTTCAGGCTAAAATAACAAGCCGCCATGTGAAAAATCAAGTCGGCCCCTATAACGCAACGAAGAGGTCATGAAGAGCTACTATTTCGAATTTATAGCGTAAAAAAATGTGGCCAAATGTTTGTGGACACCCCTTTTAAACAATGTGTTCAGCTTGCTGAACTGCACACACACACATAGCCTGTCTAGTCCCTGTAAAAAGGTACTACCATTCGAATAGGACTCTCTGGAGCAGATGAATATGATGGACCTATTGGCAGGAGTGGGCTAGAGGGGTATAAAGCCCCCCAGCATTGAGCTGTGGAGCAGTGTGTGTCCATCCAATACTTTTGGGATGAGTTGGGGAGTTACGGATGAGATGGGTGGTGATAATCCAACATTCTGACCTCACTGGGTTAGCTCTTGCGCTGAATGCAATCAAATCCTCATAGCAATGCTCCTCCGAAATCTAGTAGAAGGTCTTCGTCCCTGGACAGTAAAGACAGTTACTCCAACAGAAGTGGGATCGACTCTTAAATAGCCTTGATTTTAGTAGAAACGCTGAATGAACAGGCGTCCAAATACTTTTTAGTTCTGCCCTACCTGATTCTGACTGATGAAGTGCACCCTTCGTGTTTATCCCGCTGCTCCCAACACACTAGCTCCAGCTAATCGGGCCATTAAGGTGGAGGTGAAGGTGGATTGACAGACCACCGGTAATCACAGAGAAGAGCTCAACATGTTGCTAACTTGAGTGTCCAGCCGTCCTGCTGAGCCACCGCTCTGCGTAATGCTCATGATCCGTTACTAGAGAGCACTGCCCTGAATTTACAGGCCGCTCTCACTAAGTAGATCATTTACCCATCCAGAGCGATTTGACTAGCCATCCACTTAACAGATTTCAGTAATCCTCCGCAGCGAGAGCGGAAGCCAGGCTTTCTCCGGCCTGGCCACCTAACCCGAGCTCGCTGTAAAAGTGACCGCGCAGCGGAAAGTCATCGGTTTAAACATCAGGGGGCCGACGGCTGACCTAGACAAGGACATCAGCCAGCAGAGAACATCCGAAGAGGACCACGAAATGTTGGGCTCTCAACATCAACTTAATGTTCCCTTCGCTTTTTCATTCTTTCTACTACTCTCTCGCCCTCCCTCTCTCTCTCCATAGGTAAAGTAGATGCCTTTCAACCATCACTCATGCCGACCTTGTCAGGAAAAACAAATTAAAGGGCCATTCATTACGAGCCAGGCCGCTTTGTAAGGGCCTGCGAGCATGAGTGACAGCACAAGGACGGCCTCTCTCCCTCCATCTTTCTCTCCATTTCTTTCCGCCCGCCTCCACCACTCAAGCCACCCCTTCAGTATCTTCAATGAAACTCAGCACGACACATACACACTCTCACAGGGAGTAGTGATCCACCAATATACAAAAAAAACCTCGCACCTCCAAATGTACAATTTTACAGGGGAAGGAAAGAACCTTCATAGCTTTCAATGGAAGTCAATGGAAAAGTGCATTGGTGACCTTCATTCCAGGTCATTGTGGAGCGTTTCTATTGGTCCGTTAATTTGGCAGGAGTGGGCTAGAGGGGTATAAAGACCCCCAGCATTGAGCTATGGAGCAGTGTGTGTCCATCCGATACTTTTGGGGTGAGTTAAGGAGTTACAGATGAGATGGGTGGTGATAATCCAACATCCTGACCTCACTAACTCAGCTCTTGTGCTGAATGCAATCAAATCCTCATAGCAATGCTTATCCGAAATCTAGTAAAAGGCCTTTCTCCCTGGGCAGTAGAGACAGTTACTCCAACAGAAGCAGGATCGAATCTTAAATAGCCTTGATTTCAGAAGAAACACTGAATGAGCAGGCGTCCAAATACTTTTTTGTTCTGTGAAGGAAAGAACCTTCATAGCTTTCAATGGAAGTCAATGGAAAAATGCTTCATTCCAGGTCATTGTGGAGCATTTCTATTGGTCAGTTCATTCTGAAATTCTGACATGATGCATATGTCAAAAAGTGAAAAACGGCAAACATGGAGATACATGGGTTTGTATAATAGCAAGCATAAGGGCTATACTGACACATAGGCTCACACATAGTGCTATCACTATATGGCATCACAGTGGTTCCCAACACTGGACCTGTAGGACCCCCTTCCCTACACATTGCAGTGCCTACCTTCTCCGGAGCTCCTCCCGAGGCCACGTGATACAGCAGAAAACCTCTCAAATGTGTAGGACAGGGAGTCCTCCAAGACCAGGGTTGGAAACATATAGAGGCATCAGATAAAATCATGACCACTACCCCCAACCAGTAGGCCATGGCTGCCCCACAAATCCATGATAACTGATAATACACTATTAGCACCACCAGCCTAATACTGGGTAGGTCCCCCATTGTACCACCACAGCCGATCTGACCTTTCGAGACCTCTGAAGGCGTCCTGCTGTGGTCTCTAGCACCAGGACTTACTCCTGTAAGTTGTGAGGTAGGTCATCAACGAGCCTTAGTTGGAGCACTTTTGGTAGGTACCCCACAAGACCTGCCTGCCTGATGTTCTGGAGATGTTCACCCTGACCCTGGCCATCACAGTCCGGCCCTCTCACCTTCAAGAACTGTGGCTGCTGTTCACTTGCTGCCTAGTATGTAGATCCCAACCCCTGGCAGGTGCCACTGTAGATGAAGATAATCAATGTTATATGATGGCTAATACAAGCGACATTGCTAATACTAGCATTTTAGCAATTTTACACATTTTACGCCAGATGTTCAGGACCTGCCCGTGTTGCTGGTCATTGGCTTGCTTGAAAAGAACTGCAGACAAGCTGAATAATGCAATCTCCCGTTCTGGACATGGTGCTTCTGCCTGGCTAATGTTTGCAATTTTGTGCACGGTTTCCCTTTTGTGTAGTTTAAAGAGACAAAGACGACAAACACAACCGAGCAGAGCGAGCCAAAAGAGCGGCGGGAAGAATGGCGAGGCATTATCGCGGCTCAGAGTACAGTACAGTAATCTGGTAGTATGAAAATCCTGCTCAGCACACCCAGCACACTCTGCCTGTACGCTTGTATAAACAGGTAGTTTGTCACACGGGGAGAGAGCTGCTGTCACCATCGATTACTACAGCGCCCCGTGAGCTTGTGAGTGTGTGTCCACGAAGTAACTGCAGGGAGTCGAACATGTGGTCGAGTTACGGCCATTAAAAAAAAAAAAAACACGAGGCACCGCGGCCCTTTAAAGCAGGCCCAGAACTTCTCCGGAGATCCCCGCCAGCTCTGGACCGGCTGCAGCTTGAGAACGGAGAGCGCCGAAGCCCACAGAGAGCTGGGAAGGCTTGGATGTAATGAAAACTATCACTTTACCTTTCAGCTGCTGACAACTCCCCACTGCCTTATTGTAAATCTATGTGAGCTGTAAATCAGAGGGTCAGCTCGCTTTCATGCATCTTTAATCAAGACTTATTCACCACTGAATGAGCAGGCGTCCCAATACTTTTTTGTTCTGTCCTACCAGAGTCTGATTCAACTCAACTCAAAAGTGCACCCTTCGTGCAATTTTACAGGAGAAGGTCAAAACCTTCATAGCTTTCAATGGAAGTCAATGGAAAAATGGATTGGTGACCTTCATTCCAGGTCATTGTGGAGCGTTTCTATTGGTCCGTTAATTTGGCAGGAGTGGGCAAGTGGGGTATAAAGACCCCCAGCATTGAGCTATGGAGCAGTGTGTGTCCATCCGATACTTTTGGGATGAGTTGAGGAGTCACGGATGAGATGGGTGGTGATAATCCAACATCCTGACCTCACTAACTCAGCTCTTGTGCTGAATGCAATCAAATCCTCACAGCAATGTGTATCCGAAATCTAGTAGAAGGCCTTTCTCCCTGGGCAGTAGAGACAGTTACTCCAACAGAAGTGGGATCGACTCTTAAATAGCCTTGATTTCCGAAGAAACACTGAATGAGCAGGCGTCCAAATACTTTTTTGTTCTGTGAAGGAAAGAACCTTCATAGCTTTCAATGGAAGTCAATGGAAAAATGCTTCATTCCAGCTCATTGTGAAGCATATCTATTGGTCCGATCATTCTAAAATTCTGACACGATGCATAGAACAACGGCCGAAGTCGCTTCATGTCAAAAAGTGAAAAACGGCAAACATGGAGATACATGGGTTTGTATGATAGCAAGCATAAGGGCTATACTGACACATAGGCTCACTCCTATGTGCTACCACTATATGGTAAATCTATGAGCTGTAAATCAGAGGGTCAGCTCGCTTCATGACTACTACATCCGCACTGGTGAAGTAGCTTTTTGCCCTCTTTAGATTAGGCCAACATCTCCAAAATCTCTCAAGAACCTTTCCATACAGTTTAAAGAACATCTGCAAGATTCACATTAACCCCCAGAATGTGGAGATACAAGTCTTTGTGTGATAGACCAGGAAGTGCTTGCTCTGAGAGGTATAAGAGGTCCGTCTGGTCAAGTGTGAAAGATGTTTTTGAGCCGGGAGTGGTCCAGATGACCCATCTCTGGTCCTTCTGAAATCGGCGGCCTAATCATAGGGATATTAACATCCTCATGGATGTGTTCACTCTGGAAGTTGGTAAAAAATGACTGGTTCTGTCCCATTAAAGATCTTCAGCTGTCAACGGGCTCCCTGTTCTGGTTCTGTTTTTAAAACTTGGACGGCTTTGGGCATTTTCACACCAGGTTTACTCAGGTTGGTTGGTGGTGCGATTCGTTTGGGCAGGTGTGAACACAGTACAACCCCACCCTTGAGAGGAGGTGGTCTTGGCCCGGTCCTGAAAGAACCTTAGAGCTTTCTGACCTCGATCCGACCCCAACTATCAGGTGTTCTCCACAAGTCTGAGCCAGGTGCTAACTCGGTCTACAGCCCAGATATAGTAACTACTACAGTCTCTGCTGTTGCTCCACATTAAACTGCACAGTCGTTTCACAGCACTAGCCCAGAACACAGGGCTAACACACACCTCCTTCCTGTATTTACGTTCTAGCTCCCGCCCCAGACAGCTCTGAACCAATCAGCAGAGAGAACCTTCTCACGTGGGATTCTCCAAGTTTAGGAACCCATTTACTTATTCTGAAATCACCGACCCCATTTTTTTTTCTCCTGAGCTCATCTCCTCGGCTGCTCCTCATCCAGTCCCTCCACGTCAGCCCAAATTCCTGTCTGAGAAAGACATGAACCGAAACACCTGACTGCAGAACCTAAACCGATCCCTGACAAGAGCCCTGGGCAGTCGAAATACACTTCAAAACCAAGACCTTACCAAAACACAGCTCCACTAAAGCCTGTTAGTCCACACCTGGCTCTGATTCCTGGCTTGTCTTTTCATTTCCTTGAATGCAGCATATAGTAAAAGGACAAAAGTATTGGGACACCTGCTTATTATTGTTTTAAGGTTATTAAAAATGAGTTAATCCTGCTATTGTTGGAGTAACCACCTCTACTATCCAGCGAAGAAGGCTTTCTACTAGATTTTACAGAAGCATTGCTGTGAGGATTTGATTGAAGTCAGCGACAAGAGCATGAGTGAGGTCAGGATGTTGGATGATGATGATGATCACCACCCCGCCTCATCATCCCCATCTCCCCAACTCATCCCAAAAGTACAGGATGGAGCTCCACCACCATCCATCAATCAAGAGAGCACATTTCTTCCACTGCTCCACAGCTCAATGTCGCTGGGGGGCTTTATATACACCCCTCTATAGCCCATGCCTGGCATTGGGCAGCAGCATGGTGCCAATAGGTTTATGATGTTTATCTGCTCAAAAAAAATCTAATTAGAACTAATTAGAAGGGGTGTCCACAAACATTTGGACATATAGTATCTAGAAGATTGCACACATTTAGGCCCATTTAGGGACCATTTGGACAGAAGGGTCATCTGCAATCCAGCCACCTCTGTGACCTCGATGAATGGTGTGTGCCCTCCTGCCCTACAAGTATATGCCCTACAAACACAGGCCTCCCTTAACACCCTTAAAAACAGGCTCTAGGCTGCAACATGGACAGGTTGTTCAGAAGTATAAATAAAGTAAAAGGTAGATGTTATTTTATTTCCTCTGATCTGAGAGAAGGCCAGAGCCTTTAAAAGCTGCTGAAGCACACACTCAGCAAGCATCAGTTTATTTACAGTGATTCATTTTAGCTCTCCCAGCTCCCTCTCCCTCTCTCTCTCTCCCAGCGCTGAGGTTAAAGCCGAATCGTAGCGTGCCTATTAATAGCACGCCTGCCTGATCTCTTCAGTTAGAGGAGACTGCATACGAACCATGCCATCTTCTGGCTGCTGAGCTGCAGCGTGGAAAGAGCGGGCCTGTATGCTGAGCAGCAGAAGCGAGCACCAGGCCTAGCTTCAGCACCAGGCCTGGCTTCAGCACCGGACAGCTCCTCGACCTATAACTCGGCTCAAGGGCATCGGAGCAGAATGTTTGGGACACGATTTTGTAAGATACGCCAGATAAATGTGTGGCACGTGACATCCAGCTTTAGAGTTTACCTCATGTAATAACATGCTGCTGCTGCCGGAGAGGCCTCTTCTAAAACACAACAGTTGTGAATGCAAATTGAGCCGCATTTGGGTGCAGGGAAAGCCACGGGGGTATCAGGTGTTTGTCGGATATCCGCTGAACGCTGTTATTTCCGTTACTGGCGCAGCTCGGGGAGCCTCGGCGGAAAGTTCCCAAATGAAACCTCATCTATTCCTCCACATCTGCCCCGCCTCCCATACACTGACTCGCCTTCATACATAAGCCCGGCAAATTATCCTGCCATGTTATTTCCGCTGTTTAGTGTCCTGGCGATTCGAGCTCGGCACACTCCTTTTTATCTCCGAAGCCCTTCATCAGAAATTCTCTGAACGCACTTGTTTTTCCACCTTTGCCAACAAGCTGTGACTCACAGGTCACAGTAACCTACAATGGCACAAAAGGAAAGGAAATGCTGTATTCTGACAATAGTGACTCATGCAGCTCCACCACTCTCGCACCTAGCACTAGTAGTACTTGCTTGATCGCTGATAGACCTTCCTTGCAAGATAATCACCTCAAGGTTCAAAATCCAAGCGTTTAGAAAGTGTGCTCACACTCACAGTCAGCGTATGTTCCAGAGATGTTGCAATGCTCTGAAAAGAGAGGCTGAATCACACACTATATGGACAAAAGTATTGGGACACTTGCTTAATCATGGTTTCTTCTGACATCAAGGGTATTTAAAAAGAGTATATACTAGATTTTGGTAGAGCACTGCTGTGAGGATTTGATTGTAGAGAGTGCTCCAACTCCCCAACTGCTCCACAGCTCATTGCTGGGGGGCTTCATACCCCTCCTCTAGCCCACGCCAGGCATTAGCCAGCATGGTGCCAACAGCTTCATGTTTGTTTATCTTTCTATTGCCAGTACTTCCCCCAGTTTTCCATGTCAGCAATGGGTGCAACTTAAAAGTATCTGACTGCAGTCAATTCATTCAATAGAAGGGATGTCCACAAATATTTGGACATATAATGTATTATCATAAACGCTCAGCAAAGTGCGAGTTTGAGCACTTGTCTGATTAATCAGAGCTGATTACTGCTGGAAGTGGCAATAGGTTTATATTTTCGAGGAGAACTGAAGAGAACAAAGCCAATATGTAATTGGTCGCCGCCCTGCTGGCCATTAAACGTAGTGACCGTACGAGATTGCATAGTTCCTGCAGCCTTCTCCTATTCCCGTCCACCTGACGGAGAAAAGCAATCGAGTACAATCACTCGGCCCATACGCTCGGGCCTGTCCTCCTCCACCTGCCTGTGTTGAGCTTTGTGGAGCAGGGCGAGGTGCTCGCTTGGAGGCACTTGACGCACTTTGTCATTATTAGTTCATCTCGTGCCTCATTACTTCAACCCACTGTGAAAAGTCGTGGCCGGCAAACACAGTAGATTTCCCGGGAAAAATGATGAAGGCATCAAAGAACTTTTCATTTCCTCTTCCGCACACAATGGTGAAGAACCCTTAGAGCCACACGTTCCACACGAACATCAAAGTCGTGATTTCTCCACTTGCACGGAGATGTCCGTTCCTTTGATGTTACCCACGAGCCGGATAGCAGCGCCGGCTGACGGTGGGTGTGGTCCAACCTTTCTGGAGGCTTCTCCATCTAGCAACGTAGCCCACATCAAAGGAGGACTTGGCCTTTTTAGGAGATATCTGGCCACAGCGTTTACCGTTAGCTTCATGAATGCCACCTGCAGACGGAACCGCTCTCTCTTTAGCCGATCTTTGCTTTGTCATGCAGTTGAGAAGCTCTGCTTTTAGATACAGGCTGCTTTCGGATAAAAGGTCTGCCTTCAACTAAAGGACTAAAGGACATTATGGGAGCAGGCAGGAAAAGGAGTCGGTAAGGAAGGGAAATAAAAAAAAAAAAGTGGCAACTTGTCTTCTTGATGTGCTATAAAGCTGAAAATAGGGACTGGAGGTGTGACTTCAGATAGTCAAGCTCTGAATCCTGAAGGGGCATGACAGCCGCCCTGAGCTTTTAAGGTATTTCCAAAAGGAGAATGCTCACAATCTGGTCATCTCGGGTGTAAATACGGGTGTATTTTGGGGGGATTCTGACTAATTGTGGCATTTGAGTATCCGTAAGTGTGAGTCTCCATAACCACGGGAAGGCAATCCCAATGCAAAAGCTGTGAAAGCAAGCGGTGCTGAGCTGTTGAGGCATTTTCACAAGGAGGAGGTTAATAATAAAGTGATTTGTGATTAGCCATAACATTAGTACCAGTGCAGAATGTGTCCAGAGGTGGGTATGTTACATAACAGTCAGTTCTTGGCTAGACAAATGGGTCAGAACATCTCCGAAACATCAGGCATCGGGTCTTGTGGGGTGTTAATGGTATGCAGTGGTCAGTACCTACCAAAAGTGTCCCAAGAAAGGATGACCGGTGGGCCTCAGAATGTAAAGGACTTAGTCTTGATGCCAGATACCACAGCAGGACGCCTTCAGAGGTCTTGTGGATGGCCATCCTCAGTATTAGGCAGGTGGCACTAATGTTATGGCTTGTCGTTCAAGACCATGTTCAGTCCTGGTAGGGTCTGGCATCTCCACCAGAGAGTGGTTCTCAACTAATGAGGTATCCTAACACAGCTGACCATCACAAAGTCAGAAGCTGATGATCCTAGCTGATGATCATGTCAGAGACGGATACACCTCATGTCCAATTTATGTTTGTGGACACCTCTTCTAATGAATGCAATCATTGATAACAGCTTGTGTAGTCCACTTAGAGAAGCACTGCCAATAGAATGGGACTCTCTGGAGCAGCTAAATAAACATGAACCTATTGGCACCATGCTGCCTAATGCCAGGCGTGGGGGTAGAGGGGTATAAAGCCCCCCAGCATTGAGAAGAACTGTGATCTCTGGAATGATGGTGGAGCTCCATCCAATTCTTCTCTGGACACCAAAAACAGGATCAACTCTTTTGAATCCCCTTGATTCAATTTCAGAAGAAACAATGCCTGAGCAGGTGTCTGAATACTTTTACAGTCCACATAGTGTGTGTCTATTGTTTCTGGACCTAGTTAACATCAGGTAGAGCCTAGTTCCAGACGAGCTGTCGCAGTCTAACCCTCTCAGTCGCATCCTCAACAATGCGTCCTTGGCAACACCCTCACGTTTAGTCACTCTTGTTTCAGAGTAGCAGAGTGTGAAAAACTCCACAGACAAGCAAAATCAGCCTAATTCTGGTGTTGCAATGTGCTGCCGAGTCCTGCTGTGCTGCTCACTTTAAAAACTGAGCTTATCATCAAGTAAAGGAGCATAACGGAAAGCTGTAAACTTTCCCTCCGCAGACTCGGCGTGCCCTCTAACAGCTGTGCACAGATGTCCTGGATAGATACTCTGTACTCTGTACGTGTCGCTGACGGTGATAATTGTGTGACACCTTATCACATCCTGCCCAGAAATAATCAGTATTACCAAAGCGTATCAAGTGCGATGGGCTGCAAATATAGATTTGCCCTGATGTGCTGCTAGACAAACTAGCTCCTTGCCACACTGTTCGCCAGCCTCTCCGTAGTGTTTCTCCAGCCATTTTCCAAGACCCTGTTTGTGTCACTGTAGCTCTGATTAAGAAGGATTTTGGAAGCTTATATTTGGCACAAAACTAGAAAGACATTATCTGCATTAAAGCAGCGATGCCTTGAGCAATGGGAGAGATCTGGGAGGAAGATCAGATTGCAGAGGGATGCCAGGATTAGACGAACAGAGGCGTGTAGACCTGACAGCTCATCAGAGCTTAACGGCGACCTGATCCCCGCCAACATTGGCTGCTTCCGTCAGTCCGCAAATATTGCAGGTCCCACGTCAAAACCATCAGCTTGCCACGCACCTCGGACTGGCTGGGGGGATGCAAACTGCAGACACTCGAAACACTAATGATCTACGTTGACCCCAAAGTGGCCCTAGGTGATTAGGTGACGTGGTGTTTGTGCTCGAATTCAACATAGCATCCAAACTAGACCACCAGCATGGCTCAAAAATCCCCAAATCTGGCTGCAACTCTTGCCATGGCTTTCCATTGGCCAAATGTGGAGTCTTGAGCTGTCCTGAACCTGGTCTCAACAGGAGGCTTCTTAATTTGGCACTGGCTGTTGTGATGTAACAGGTAACAGACCGGTAAGGTGGGACTTTGTTGTTTTGGCTGCGACCGGGAGCTCACTTTCTCTGCCTTCAGAGGCTTCAGGATAATAAACGATCCAGGCATCTTATGAAGCATTTGTCCTCGTCCTCCAGTGTCCGCTTGGTGCCATCTCCACAGTAGAAGTGCACCTCTCCTTCAGAGCTCTTAGCAAACCAGGACGACTCCCTCTGGGCCCCTGAGCAAACAAGGCCAGCCCAGCCTGAATGCTGCTAGAAACTGCCCTTGGCTGCTGATCTGGGACCGGTTTCACGATTCCTATGGTTATGGACTGGGTGCGAGTATTAAGGGTTAAAGGATAAGCACTGGGTCTTAAAACTGTAGTGGCGACAAGTCCAAGTTGATCCAATTTCTGGGTGTGCTTGTAGCCCACTGCTTGTCAGAGGTTCAAGGGCCTTCTGAGCCGCCGAACTGGTCTTTAGCTACGAGATATTTCAATCAACTATCCTGAACTAAACGGAAAAGACAGTATTTCTTCCATTCAGATGTCTGTTCAGCTGCCATAATAACCTGAGGATCGCTGGTTTTGATTCTTGGGTCATTCTGCCTGCCATCAGCAGCCGGAGCCTATGAGAGCACAACTGGCAATGCTCTCTCCGAGTGGGTAGACGGCTCTGGCTCTCTCCCCACATCACTCCAGTGCGATGCTGGACGGCACAGGCATTTACTAGCCGATGCATTAGAGTCGGGTCGTCGTTTTTCTCTAAGCGTTGGCATTGGCTGTCTGTGAAGTTGCTTCAGTAGCAGTTCCTCTCCAAGTTTTGGGAGCATTACATGTGATAATAATTATAACAGCTGGTCTCTTCGACCTTTGTCCCACATACAAGCTCGTTGGCTGAGATCCAGACTTGATGGGTCCCGTATATATCTGTCGCAATCTAAAAAGGTGTAATAGGTGACTCTTTCGAAGGCTAATCACACACAACCAGTGGGCAGAGGAAGAGGCCAGTATTCAGCCAGAGCACTGCAGTGCAGTCTAGCTGGGAGAAAGGCTCAGCCAGCCTGGATAAATGACTCAGCTGAGGGTTATGGCAATGAACTAAATGACCACAGCGCGAGGGACCGGAATCTCAGGAACGATGCTGGAAATGGTACCCTTGAGCTTATCACACTGCTCTGCTAATAAACCATCTGAGTATTAGTTTGTTGGGACTGTGCGTTCCTCCTCCTCCTCGTCCTCGTCCTCCTTCTCCGACGACGACGACGACAATTCACACTGAGCGAGCGCTGTAGGGTCTGAATCAGCTCTTTTGGAGGAAAAGGACCTCAGAGAGCACAAGGAAAGGTATTATTCAGCTTTAGGGGACCACAGGCAGCAGTTAAACGTCTGCACAAGGAGTGGAATTACAATGCTATCTGCTGCACTTGCAGTTGAGGCAGGGCTTTGCGCTGTACTTTCGACACCTCCCTACGTCTACGAGACGAGACGGCAGGCGCAGTTGACCTATTAAAAGTTGCCGAGACGCCTCGCAAACACAAGGGGCCGCGCTAACGTGGGTCTGAGCATAAACACAAACTCCCTTTTCCTTTTTTTGGGCGTCTGAAAAAAAAATCCCTTGTCTGAAAAAAAAAGGAACAAACAAGTGCTATCAATTTTTTACAAGGGGCTTTGAAGTCACTCTGGTTAGAGCGCAGGGAGGACACAGCTTTCCTGCCTTTTTACCTTTTAAGGCCACCTCAATAATGCATAGCCAGTGCGATGCTGGCCCAGAAGAATATGCAGATGAACAGGGAGGATAAGGGGGAGTGTCTGGAAGCGAGCAGGACACTCCCTCCTTCGGGCCTACAGCTGAACCTCCATCGGTAGAAGCATGCAGCTTCTACACCCGACGTCATTCCCAGCAGATCAGACTGAGCTTCAGAAGCTGTTCCTGCGGTAGGACATGAGCGCTGGACCAAATTTAGGAGACCTTTTGGAAGACCTTTAGGGTCCACATCCCTCTCGTCTCCGCATGCGGTTTCGGGGACTAAAAAAAAAGGACGCAGTGAGGATGTTTATGCCGGCTACTATAGAAATGTCCCTCTTTCAGCGATGTCTGTATTGCAGAGCGAGTCTATTGTTTGTGGCTGAGGAGAGAAAATCCTTGACAACCACTTCCTCACCCACACACTCGGAGAGGGAGGAAGCAGAGCGAGAGAGACTGGAAAAAAACAACCCTGGCTAAGAGACTGCCAGTAAATAAAAGTACACTTGAATGGCATTAAAGCACTCCACTGCCTCACTGGCAGTTAAAGCATGCCTAATTTACTTGAAAGGACTTGAAGGACTGTGATCCACTGATCAAATCATTTGTAGAATTGCAGGATGTATACCTGACCACCCCGGACCCCCCCCCCCCCCCCCCCCCACACACACACACACTTCTCTCCACGACCACCCGTAACCTGTCCAATAATTCATGGACATTTCAGCAGCGTTTTTCATTCATTCATTCATATTCCATCGACCGGGTCAGGATCTCGCAGGTCATCGAGCTGAAAAGCGCTGACTGCGAGGGTTCTTCCCAGCGCCTAGGCCGGGCCGCATCCTGACAGACGTTAGTTTAGCGCGAAGATAATAAGCCCTCGCTCTGAGGGCAGGCAGGCGCTGCTTCGTTTAATTACAGCGTCAGGGTTTCTCTTCTCGCCGGTAATTGTTTCTTTTTCGGAACGTCATCCTCCTGCCTCAGCACCCAACTCTCTGCAGATCATCATATTCCGGCAAAGCGTGGCAGTTCCACTCGTGATTATTTTTCAATTCAATTGTGCAAGAAATGGATTCCAACCGCTCTGGTCCTCTGGGGGACAGAGAGAGAGAGAGAAAGAGAGAGAGAGAGAGAGAGAGAGAGAGAGAGAGAGAGGGAGGGAGGAAGACAGAAAAGGAGGCTGTCTATTGGGAGCGAGGAAAAAGAGAAAGAGTGGAGGGGAGGGAGGGGGGTACAGGAACAGTAGGTAGGCAGACAGATGAAGTCATCTTTGAAAGTGTTGGTCTGCTCTAATAAAGTAATCCTATAGGTCAACTAACGTGATCTAATCCTGTTACCTTGTTACTCTACTCCCAGCAAAGAAAGCCACTGTCCTACATGGCCTCAGACAATGGAGTGTCGATTCAGGCGCTGGCCTGGAATCAATTTTTTGATTTCAGATGCTTTGCAGAGCTACAAAATTGCCCTATTTCAGGCTGATGAAAGCTCGCACGCTGCTCTGAAAGAGAAACATACGAGAGCGATGTCTGCTGAATTAAAGAAGATAAACAACACCGCCTTCAGATGAGATGCCGAATGGAAAGCAAGTCAGGCACACTCTTAAAAATAAACATAAAGGCAAGTCAAAGGGTTCTTTGAGCGGACCACTTTCGGCTCCATAAAGAACCACGTTTGTAGTGGAGATAAGGATAAGTGTGAGTGCGAGGAACCTTTCAACTGGTAAAGAACTTTTGCATGAAGTAAATCATTTTTAAGCCCCCCATCCATACCATATTTTTCAAAAGTGAGACCCCCCCCTCCCCTCCATTTTTGAAAACATTTCCGTCCACGAAAAGAGAAAAACAGAGGACGGAATATATAACCTGAGGATTACTGCCATCAGCAGCCGGAGCCTGAGAGAGCACAATTGGCTTTGCTTTCTTTGGGTGGCTAGTTGTGTGTTTCTCTCTCTCTCTCTCTCTCTCTCTCTCTCTCTCTCTCTTTCGCTCTCTCTCTCCACATCACTTCAATGTGATGCCGGCCTGCATGGGCGCCTACTAGCCGATGCGCGAGTGCTGGGTACCCGGCACTTTCCTACAAGTGCGTTGGTTACTTGGACACATGGCATCCATCAGCGGCAGGAGGCATGTGTCGGTCCTCATCCTCCCAGTGTTGGGAGCATTACATGTGACGGGGGGTTGGGTGATGGGGTAAAATTGGGAAGAAAAATTGGGGGAAATCAAATGTAAAAGATCTGGCAACACACACACACACACACACATTTCTCAGGATGTGGGGATCTGTCGACAGCTCTGACGGTCCACGTAACTGTCGTATCAAGCCGCCTTCAGGAACGTACACGTGCTACAGTAGCACTGATGCAAGATCCGAGGCCCCAGCCTGCTTGGCTCCGTAGCTGCTGCGATTCTCAGACAGCAGCAGGTGAAGTAGGTTACCAGCACAGCAAATACTGTCAGTGTGCAGCCCAATTCAATCAGATGTGCGGCGCTCCTAACGGACGCCTTTAATTAAACATGCCTCAGACACAGAGGCTGCGGCGTTCGCGGCCCCGTTCCGTCCTCACGGTACGAACGCGGCTCTCGCAAGGGCGCCTCTTCCATCCCCGCTGAGGAGGAATTCAAACAGTCGTGGAGGGAAGAGAGAGAATGAATAGTTAATCAGAAGGGAAAGAAATTCACCCAGAGCTAAATTTGTTTTAAAGATTAAGCCCAAAATCAATGAAGGCTTTGTTTTAGGATCGCAGTGAAAAAAGAAAAAAAAGAAAACGAGGTTTTCGACTTGGCACAAAGGCGACGGCTCTCCGAACGGCGTTGCCTTGGTTACTGTCAACACAATCTCGCGAAGAATGCTGAGAAAACAGAGCGAGAGCAATGAGAGGGAGAAGGAGGAGAGAGTTGGGTTTGATGATAAAGTGTCTTGGCTGGCTGCAGCCCATCGTGCTGACGGTGCGTGGGGCACTCGTGTCAGCTGCTAATCTGCTGACCACAGGCGTCCTCCCGGTCAGTGGGCTGCGGGTGCACTGGGTTATCAGCTCAGCGGGACGTACCAAAACATGATCAAGGAAAAGTCAATACGGTCCTCATAATCCAACCGTCCTGGCCTTTAGCAGCTGGAGATCTGAGCTTTTACTTCTCACCTCCTCAGGAACCAAGGGAGGAATCAAAAAGCACCGGCCCGAAGTGTTTCGGCGGCTTTCGGCGGCTTTCGGCGGCTTTCAGCTTTCCTAGCTTCATTAGCGGCCATGGGCCGGGTCTGGGATTCGCCGACTGCTCTCATAGGTGAAGTTACATAAGCTCTTATCTCCACTCTACTACTATATATCACCCTTTGACGCGTGACCAACGTTCGCATACATGAGTGGCCTACGCGGTCAGGAGGGTGCTAATGCAACATGAACCCTGCTTCATCGACTCAGCTGAAATCTGGCCGTTCAGTGGCGAACCGGGCAGGCCCTGCTACCGAACCGCAGGAGGAAAAAGAGCCATGCCGATGAAAGCACCTGAATGAATGGCTGACCTGCTTTGTGCATGAAGAGGAGAACGGCGTGAAAGAATGTGTTGCTACGATACTTGGGGTAAGAAGAAAAAAAATAATAAAACAGCCTTGAGTTAGTTCAGTTCATTAGAATGAGGCTTATGAATGAGCCTGTTCGCCGCCGTGAAGTCTCTGGTCACCAATCTTCCTGTCCGTGTCGGACTCTGTAATTACCTTGTGTACAAAGCCTGACCCTCAATCAACCATATCACTTTAGGAGGGAGATACTTTAGGAGTGTGTGACATCAGGGGGGAGCAGGGGGCTGGATTTACAGATTTTTTTTGCATTTAGCCACAGTTCCGGTCCAGACTTCTGAAACTACATTACTCTCATAATTCATATCAGTGTCATAGGCCCTAACGTAGAACCCTGTGGGACTCCCGGGAGCAAGATAAACTAAAGCAAACCCTTTTCCAAATAATTCTGCAATAGTTTCTGCATTAGAATTAATAACTGAATAATAAACCTAGGCTTCAAGAGGTTAAAAAACCTTCACTTGATGTAAACATTGAATTGACAAAAGTATTTGGACACCTGCTCGTTTTTTCTAAAATCTAGAAAATTCAAAAGATGTTTGCCCTGCTTTTCTTGGAGTAACTGTCTCTACTGTTGATTGCATTCTGCGACGGGTCAGGATGTTGGATCTTACCCCATCCCAAATGTAACACAGCTCTTCCACTGCTCCACAGCTCAATGCTGGGGGGTTTTATATCTCTCTAGCCCACGGCTGGCATTAGGTATGGTGCCAAATAGTATCCTATTCTATTGGCAATACTTTTTCTCTACAAGAACTAGACAAGCTGGGTGCATTTGGACATTGGACAGTGTACACACATCCACACATAGCAGCAATGGGGCCTGGTGCTTAGGTGAAGCCGTCAGGGGAGGGACACGTGAACTTTATGCTCGTTCAGCCCGCGGCGTCGGCCTCTGCTGCCGCAGTATTCCGATAGCCAGGTTAATTAAGCCCAGGTGAACTTTCCAAATATCAATTTTGCCAATATAATTGATCATACATGTTCCAATCCACGGGGGCTGGGTCTAAACGGGTGCTACACTGAAACCGAGTGCAGCTGCTATGGTACTGTATTCCAGTCACTTGCTTGAGGAAACAGCGTATTCTCATATTTTCGAGTGGCCCTACATCTGAGAGTTTGTTCGAGGGCTCGCGCACGTCTTTGGACAAAGCCAAATATATCCCGCTCCACATGAAAGACGGAGGAGAAGCACAAGGCACTTGGAGACAAATTTAAAATTATTATGGCAATTTCCGAAGCCTTTTGAAAATGAAAATCAAAGCACTTCTGTGGCTCTACAGCAGAACTCTGCAGCCTGGAGGAAGTGCAGGAGGATCTGGCTGTGTTGAAGGTTACAGTGCTTACCTTGAGATAAGTTGAGGCTGAAAACTGAGACGTTTTCCAGATTATGCTAATCACTCAGCGTCTATATGCATCAGTCTGCAGCATTTCATTGCATTCCTAGCCTTGTTTGGCAGTATGTCTCACTCTCATGAGTGCCATTGTGCCGGCTGCTCACTGTGGAGTAAACCACTGTACGTTCTGTGGGCCACGGCTTTGCCTCCACGTAGATATAACCAATGTTCCAGGCTTTCCCGAACCTCCAGCCTTTACAAATACACACCATCATCAACGTGACTCACCACACTACCAACGCTCCATCTTGATACCTACTGGCTTTGAGCCTAATATTGAACTCTCCATGCTAAACAAGGGTAAGGAACCAGTGTGAGAAGTGCCAGCGGCCGCTGTTCTTTCCAGGTGGTTTGTTGACAATAATGCCTTGTCTGGGCTCTATCTTTCCTCACCGCTCTCTCGCCTCGTCGTTCCTTCTGAAGATGCTGTGACACCTCTGCACGTCTTCCTCCTTTCCTTTCTAACAGGAGGAGAGAGGAGGGGGAAATCTAGGCCAAGCCCCTGTCACCGTATTCAGAATATTAGCCTCTCGCTGACTGTTGTGGCACTGCCAGAGCATCCATGAAGTCCATCCATGCTGCCATCTGCGCTGTTTATTTCGATGAAAGGTCCTCACTGGGACCAGCTTAGAGCTCTAATGATGGCTCACAGGTCCAGCTTATGGGGGGCTCTTCAATTGGGGGCTCTGTTAAAAATACATTTGCCAATAATTTCAATGGTTTCAATGATGTTAAGTCAAGGTAAAGACTTAGATGGGAAAGACTGAGCTCTTGTAGAATTAAAATAGCTTATATTTATTTGCCTAGAGGCCGAGGCCAGAAATCCAGGTCATACCGAAGGGTGCGCTGACTTTTTCAGACTTTGAGCTCTGTCCTGATGTCCTTATGTCTTATGGTTAGTTTCAGTAAGTGCATTAAATTTTGCATTTCTAAACTTTTAAAAAGATATTAATTACTGTCACAACCAGGTAGAGCTGGGCGATATGGGAAAATTTGATATTGCGATATTTTAAGACATTTTTTACGATATACGATATTTATTGCAGTATTTCGTCATATTTCGTTGAATGTTAAATAAGTTAAATAAGACTGAATACAGATAATCGGTGCTCTTTAAACACTGCTGATATCCACGATACACTCATAAAAGCATACTGTGTACATATCGTATCGTGCATTTATCACGATACGATAAAATATTGTCATATTGCCCAGCTCTATAACCAGTTTTACATTTTTTCAGGATAAAAAGCCTAAGAAAGAACCTAAGAGTCACAGAGTTTCTGAAAATTCTCAGCAGCTAGTTTACAATGCACTGTAAATACAGATTAATAATATAAGAATAAAAATATAAGATAATATATATAAAATATATATATAAAATTTATAATATATAAAAAAAGATTTTAAAAAAAGTATAAATGGTAATTATGCTGAATAAATCTACTCCATGATCTGTAGGAATGATAATTCAATTCTTCTCTTTTCACAAATCAGAATGTACACAAATTCGCAGCAATTTTGAGATTGGTAATATATCGTTTAGAAATATGCACAATTTGGACAAATATGAGAGCAAATAATAGATTTCGAGTCTTTTAAATGACATGAAAGACTCTATTAAAAGTTCTGAATGCCGGTTCTGATTCCGTTTCGAGATCAGACCAGCATTAATTACATTTCCCCATTTATCCACAAACAACATATCAACCAGCAACATGCGCTGATCAACCTCTTCATGGGCAATGCTCTTCGCCTGTACCACCCACCCTAGACTGAGCGCCAATTTGTGCTCTTTTAGATCTCTGGAGAAATCCTCAATATCCTCAATATTACGTCCTCTTAGCCAGACAGGAAAATCTGATTTGTTTACATATCTGATCTTTTCCTAAATGCCAAACTGCAGAAATATCACATCCAACCAGATCTGCTCCAGTACAATTTGGGCTACACACACACCAAAACGGCCGGTTCAGCCAGAAATCTCCTGCCAGTCGCATGTCTAAGCAAGCAAATCTGATCTGATCACGCAGACAGGCTAACCGTGAAAACGTCCAGTACCTAAACAGGACAGAGCTTATCCATCAGCTTCTGAGGCTTCTGATGCTGTATTCAGAGAAGCTGCAGAACAACGAAGGTGACCATGATGCTGAGTATGATCTGATATGAAGCTCCTGCCAATAGAATAGGCCTCTCTGGAGCAGATCAACATGAGCCTATTGACACCATGCTGCCTAATGCCTAAAGCTCCCCATTGAGCTGTGGAGCAGTATAACTGTGCTGATGGTTGATCCATCTGATACTTTTGGGAAAACCTGAGGAGATGATGAGGTGGGGTGGTGATCGATCATCAAACATCCTGACCTCACTAACCTGACCTCGCGCTTGTCGTTGAATGCAATCATCCAATCCACACAGCAACGCTCCTCCAAAATCTAGCAGAAAACCTTCTTCCCTGGACAGTAGAGACTGTTACTCCAACAAAACCTGGATAAACTCAGAAGAAACAACGATTGTGCAGGTGTCCCAATACTTTTGTCCATTTATTGTATGTTTAAATGGGGGATACAAGGCGTGACGTGCTGAGAAATGTAGCACACTGAGAAAACCCAGTGCACCCAGCGATATGATCAGACCATAAGAAGCGTGATGAGACCTACACCAGACCAGAGTAGGCCTCAGCTCGGCGGACTCCGGCCCTCAAGAGCGTCTGCGGCCGAAACCCGAGCAGCTTTAACGTGAGGCACTCTGACGGTGAAATTTTCAGGTCTGCTCTTGTTGCTTATTTATAGCATCGGATAGCTTAGAGCTATTAGAGCTGTCGTCCGTGTTTCTCTCCTTTCTCTCCGTGCCACTTGCTGCTGCCCTCTGGTGATGATGATTAATGCTGGTGGACTTCGAGCTGCAGAAACGGACCGCCGCTCGCGTAGCAGCACGTGAAAGAACCCGCCGTGGCCTTACTTAAGGAAAAAATAGCCGTACTTGAGCGGGGCTCGGGTAGAAATAAATAAATACATGAATTAATTAATTAATTAATTAATTAATTAATAAAAACACTGACCATGTTCCACGACGAGGAAACAACCGCCAATTACCAAGCTTGGGCTAATCGACCTCCTCCCCCTCGTTCACAGCTGCATGCCTTGTATAATCCTGTAGAAACTAATAGGTTAATAAGAATAACAGTCTGTAGCCCCGTTTCGGTCGGGTTACGTAAGGCCTGGCCTGTAAATACGCATCAGAAATGTGGTGTGCTTCTTAAACAGCATCTTAGCAGATACTATTCATTTGGGCAGGCATGGGTTGCTTTGGGACGTAGAACGAGAAAGAGACAGAGAGAGAGAGAAAGCTTAGGCTGGCAGTCAACGTGGGTTAATTCACTGTAGCCTCTCTCTCTCGCTCTCTCTCTCTCTCGCTCTCTCTTGGCTTGCTTGCTTGCAAAGCCACATCAGCACTTTTAATATGACTCCCTGGAAATGACTGCTGCGCAATAATAACCAGCCGCTCTACGGCTCGGAGACAGAGGAACAGAAGACAGAGCGTCCGCCGTCGATTACGACAGGAACACTGTGCTGAGAACAGGTGCCTCGCAACCTGTTTATAACACAACTCTGTAATTAGACTAGCTCAATAGAAACTTCGGAATGGTGAGTTCTGGCAACATCTCCGCTCGAACCCGGCCCGCGTTTAGTGAACAGCATGTCGAGCGGGTTCTGCGGTGCCCGTGACCTTTCTCCGCCAATGAAGACGTCTTAAAAGGGTCATTACAACCCCGCTAACGGCTGAACGGGGAAAGAGAGGGAGCAGAAGACGAGCCGGGCAACGTAGCAGCACTAGAGCTGGCTTATATGATCAGAATGAGCGAAGTACACCAATCAGCCATAACATTAGTACCACTGAAGACCTCTGAAGATGTCCTGCTGTGATATCTGTGATAGCACTGAGACTAACTAGCAGCAGATCCTTTAATAAGTTCTGTAAGTTGTGAGGTGGGTGGGGCCTGTTGCCGGTTCTGTCGTAGGTCTTAAACACTGCGTACCAGACCTGCCCGATGTTTTGGAGATGTTCTGACACGGTCGACTGTCTGTTCACTTGCTGCCCAACCTGTATATCTCATATGTAGACTGATGACCCTCCTGAACTGCTAAACCTGTACTGTAAAGTCAAAGAAAGAAGAAAAGCTACGGCAGTTCGAATAGACTGTCAAAACTGGAGAGTTCTGGGCCTTGAGTCCAATTTCAGTTTCCAATCCTGGACTTTGTAATCCTTGGTGGCCAGTCAAATACAACTCTTCCCTTAATTCCAGTGAGACCGAATCCAGGACTGGAAAGTGGACCAGATTTGAAGACCTGGGATCTACAGCATCGCTTAAAGAACTCTGTTCGCACTATTTTGTAGAGTCCAAAACCATACTTTCAAGCCAAGAACCTTGTACACTACCATGTTTGAGGTATCCAGGTGTATCCAGTCAAATAAGATTAGACATACCAAGAGCTGAACTCAATTGAGAAATCTGTACCACTGGTGTTAAAGGTTCTTCACACTAACACATCTCCATTACAACACACACCTATGGTGGAGGTCCTTAAACCTGGTCATTGTATGTAGATCCCATATGTAGACTGATGAGCCTCCTGAACTGCTAAACCTGTTGTGTAAAGTCGAGGAAAGAAGAAAAGCTACGGCAGATGTTGAAGCTGTTGGGTGTGAAGAACCTGAAGAGAAGGTTCCTCAAGCCCTTACAAGCGGTTCTTTAGGGAAGACGTGGTTCTCTTGTGGGATCGCTCACAGAACTTTTAGAAGGACCTTCAATTTTAAGTGCTAATTTTGATATCAGTATGGAAATCTAAATTCTAGTATCGTGACAACTCTAATAACACCCTGTAAACAGCACGTCAACGTTCTCGACTAACGCTCTCGCTCCCGTCTCTTCACCTACTACCATCACCCACCATGACTCCCCCTCACTCTCTCTCTATCTCTCTCTTTCTTTTATTCCATTCTCCTTCCCTGAAGAAGAAGAGTCATGGCAGAGCTCTCACATGGCTCTCTTAATTAAGCTCAGGAACTTTTTCGCAGGCCCTTCCCAGCACAGTGATTAAAGGGAATCGGTGGACAAAGGAGAGGATTGGCATGGCTGGGAGTGCTCAGGAACAAAAGCAGTGAGATTTATAGTCCTGGGAGAGTTACAGGAGGAGCCATCAACCATCCACCACACCACATCTCTCAGGGTGACATTTGGATGCCCTTTGCTTGGCCATGCTTCCCGAGCCCCATATCCAAATCCCCTGCCTACCCCTACACACCACCACCCTCCCCCCCAACACACACACTGAGACTGTAGTAGGCCTCAGGGTGCAGAAGCTTTGCTTGTGTTTCGGCGATGCCGATGCCGATACTTGCACCCTCACGTGCGAAAGCCGCTTTGCTCATTTGCACAAGTCCGGGGCAGCTGAAGACCGTCAGTTGACCTTTTCAAAAGGGGTAAAGTGAGAACCTGCCCTTTGAATGAACACATTGAGAACAAGTCAGATGTGGACAAATATATATACTACACACACTCTCCTATGATGAATCTTACATTGCATCAGTCTCCTTTTGCCCCCCTGTCCAAAGCACGAAGGAAGACCCTCTCGGACCATCAATAATTCAACCGCAGTCGGCTTTGAAGGGAAACTTATGGTAAATAATACGAATAGAGGGCACACGGATTGGCTGGGTTCATCTCCAAAACATGAGTCGGAGACAATGATGCTCCAGCTGAAATACCGATGCCCCAGAAAAAGCTCTTGACGTTCCTCTGGTCAGACGAAAAACAGAACGGCTCTCTAATGAGGTGTTTTAAGGATTGCAGAAGATTCAGCTGGATGTAGAGCGAGAGTTTTTTTCCCCCTGACAAGCCCGGCAGGCTTCCTGAAGGCAGAACTCAAACTGTGGCTTTTCTCACCTTCTTAGCGACGTCCAAATGAGGTGGACCTTTATTCCAACACAGCTGACACGGATACATGGCGATGAAGTGTGCAAGGACATCGTTTCATGTTGTGGTTTTTGACAGATTCTCCAAAAATTAGCATGCCAAAAAAGTTACCAAGATTGAGTCCACTGAAAACCATCTCTTAGAACCTTTAAACTGCCTTAAGAACCATTAAATTGAAGAATATTTTCCGTAAACAGGTTTTCAAAGGTCACTGAATCTTCACATGATGTGCAGGTTCTTACTACAGTCTTAAAAACAAAAGGGCTACAAAGAGTTCCAGGAGTGATGGCACTGATGTTCCTCTATGGCAATGTTCAAAGAACCATTTGTAGCACCTTTCAGAGTGTGGGATCAAACATTCAAGCCAAGAACCACTTAAGAACCTTGTACAGTGTACAGATATTTGACTTAGCCAGGGTAATCCAGTCAAATAAGAGTAAAAATACCAACTACTGAACTCAAACATGGCTCTTTACTGAACCAAAAGTGGTTAATCTATGGCGGAGGTCTTCAAAGCTGGGCCTTGAATCCAGTTTCCAATCCTAGGCCTTGTAATCCTTGGTGGCCAGTCAATTACTGTTCCCTTAATTCTAGTGAGACCAAAATCCAGGACTGGAAGTGTACCAGATTTAGAGAACCCTTTGTAGCACCCTGTTAGCACTATTCTGAAGAATATGAGACCATATGTTCAAGCCAAGAACTTCTTAGGAACCTACAATATTTGAGTTGAGGTGTATACAGTCAAATACGAGTAGAAATACCAACTACTGAACTCAAACATGGCTTTTTACTGAATCAAAAGTGGTTGATCTATGGTGGAGGTCTTCAAAGCTGGGCCTTGAATGCAGTTTCCAATCCTGGACTTTGTAATCCTTGGTGGCCAGTCAGTTAAATTAACTAAATTCCAGTGGGACCAAACCCCAGGACTGGAAAGGGGACTGAACTGTCTCCAATGTCCAGATTTGAAGACCTAGGATCTATAGCATCGCTCAGAGAACCATTTGTAGCACCCTGCTAGCCCTATTTTGAGTTATACAGTCAAATAAGATTAGACATACCAACAGCTGAACTCAAATGAGAAGTCTGTACCACTGGTGTTTACAGGTTCTTTACACTAACACATCTCCATTACAACACACATCTATGGCGGAGGTCCTCAAAGCTGGGCCTTGAATCCAGTTTCCAATCCTGGACTTTGTAATCCTTGGTGGCCAGTCAGTTACAACTGTTCCCTTAATTCTAGTGAGACCAAAATCCAGGACTGGAAAGTGGACCAGATTTGAAGACCTTGGATCTACAGCATCGCTTGTAGAGTCCAAGACCATTCGTTCAAGCAAAGAACCACTTAGGAACCTTGTACACTAACATGTTTGAGGTGTATACAGTCAAATAACAGTAGAAACATCAGCCAGACACAGCAGGATATGAACATCCTCAGCCTAGGTCCTCCACACCACGATGCTTTGTAGGTTTCAAATTTCCAGCACCCTTTGTTAGCAAAATGCTACCTCAATAATAAGCGCCCACAGAAGCCTCATCAGGTGTTACAGAAGACACACTACTCCACTACTTCAATTAAAAACACACTCATCTCCCTTCTACCTACTCCATTTCCTCCTCTGATAACAACACAATTAAACAGTCCACTGGGCCAACGATAAACACGGTTTCAGTGGTCGCCCCATCCACCCCCCACCCACGCCTGGCTCCTCCCATCCCCGCCGTCGCAGAAGAGAAGGCGGGTGGAAAAGAAGCCGTTAGCTGATTCTTGTAACCTTTCACCCAGCCCAAGCTGCCGCTCACACACCACAGCTCACTACAGCATCTGGAGGGGACTCACCCTTGGCTCCCACAGGAGCTCGGGACCATATTATTCGCCATACTGACTGCAGCACGCCCCTCCCGAAAACCCGTGACCTAGGAACAGCCTGCCAAGGCCCCAAACCTCATTTGAATTTGATGGAGTCTGAGGGTGAACTGGGAGAGCAGACTCTCGACGGTCAACATTTAGCAGCTTCTAAAGGCTTCTTCCCAACAACAATGCAGCAACTATGGCCATCTACAAGGTCCTGAAAGCCCCCTTTGTCCTCTCAATGGGCTGTAGGGCTGGCCAATATATCATGTGTTAATCATTACTGTGATCCTGGTCTTTACAATAGTGCTACTGAAGCAACTGAAGGCTGTAATGTGCAAATGAGCCCTCCAACAAATCACACTTTAACTAGAGCACTCCTGACCACCTTCAGATGTTCCAGATGAGTTTCTGCGGGTGTTTAGATGAAGCAATGTCCTATCAAAGGCTCAGTAATACACAAAATATAAGACAAAAGTATTGGGACACCAGATCAGTCATTTGTTTGTTTTAAAAAAGGGTGTTAAAATGTTTCACTGGCTTTCAACTAGATGTTTGAGAAGCATTGCTGTGAGGGTTGATTGCATTCAGCGACAAGAGCGCTAGTAAGATCAGGGTGTTCCCCATCCTGATCCCCAATTCATCCCAGTAGTATTGGATGGAGCACCACCACCACCACCACCACATCAATAGAGTAGGACTCTCTGGAGCAGATAAATAATCATGACCACCATTGGCACCATGCTGCCTAATAAGGCCAGAGGACTATAGAGGGGTATAAAGGGGTATAAAGACCCCCAGCATTGAGCTGTGAAGCAGTGGAGGAACTGTGCTCTCTGGAATGATGGATGATGGAGCTCCATCCAGTACTTTTGAGATGCTAAGTTGGGGAGTTAGGGATGATGAGGTGGGGTGGTGATCATCATCCAACGTCCTGACCTTACTAACTCTCCTGTTGCTGAATGCAATCAAACCCTCACAGCAATGCTCCTCCTCCAAAATCTAGTGGAAAACCTTCAGTTACTCCAACAAAAGCAGGATCAACTCTTTTTAATACCTTTGATTTCAGAAGAAACAATGAATGCACAGGTGTCCCAATACTTTTGTCCACATTTTCTGCTTATTTTCACAGCAGTTAGTGAATAACAGGTCTTCAAATGAAAACTCATAAGTATGCCTAGGGTCAATTAATGATCTAGGGTCAATCAATGGTGATCAATGTCCAGGAAACTGGCCCTTAGTGTTCTGGCAGTGATGAAGGCCTTTGCGTTCTCACTGGTTCAACACAATGAGGCAGAGGAGGGTACCCTCAAGCCCATCCTACCTGCCACTGGGCCCAATCTAACCAATCACAGACTGCCTAGCAGGAGCTGCCGCAGGTGAAAGCAGCCAATCAGCTGCTTGGAAGAGCCAGGCTAGGTTGAGCTTAGAACACAGATCCAAGCAAACTGCTCCTGAAAGGGGGCTGAATTGCTTTCAAACAAACGGATACAAGCCACCTTGCCCGTCCATTCCTTAGACACACGATTCCTCTGTATTAAAAAAAAGAAATACACCCCGGCCCTCTACACTTGCCTCACCTCTCCATCTTCTCTGCCTCTGGTCTTGTCCATCAGACCGAGGCACATTGTTTATTGCTTCCATCTCCCCCTCATCTGTATGCCCCCCAGTCCTCCTTCCACCCTCCTTCCTGCCCAACCTCGTATGTTGTGGATATGTCTATCTGTTGTCACAGATGTTTCCTGACTACTTTTTGTCAGTTCCACTGCAGTGAGGCCAGCGTACAATCAAATACTAATACAAATCGAAACAGAGAGTTCTGGCTAACCCTAACAGAAAGCCTTTCCCAAATCTGTCTAAGCTCTAAGCCTCACCTATTAGACTAAGCCTAACCCTAATTCCAGTTCTGTCTATCCCTAATTCAAATGAAATCTCAGATCTGTCTAACCTTAACCCAACCTTGAAGCCTGCCCCTAATTAAAGATCTCAAATTCCTGTCTAACCTTACATGAAAATCGAATTGTTTTGTGTAACCCAACTCAAAATCTTACATTTCAGTCCAACTGTAATTACAAATCTCAATTTGTTGTCTAATCTTAACTGAATCTCATTTTTTGTCTAATTCGAATTAAAAATGAAAAATTTCTGTGTAATTCTAACTGAAAATCAAAAGTTATTTGTCTACCCAAATTATAAATCCCACATTACTGTGTAATTCTAACTGAAAATGTATATTTTTTGTCTAACCCTAATTAGAATTCCCACATTTTTATCTGAAAATATTTAAATTCACCTTCAATTTTAAACCTAATTTCTTATGAAGAGCAGTTCAACACTTCTTCTCTTTAAAGTTAAGACTTTTTATTGAGCTCAGTTATTAATTAAGAAATATTACTCCTTAATTACTACAACTGAATCAGATATAGTGTATAAAATATGTAGTTAAGAAAGTGTGATCCATCTGTGGTCCTTTTAGACCGTTAGACCCAAACGTTTTGTCTAATCCTAACTGAATATCAACATTTTTTGTCTAATCCTAATTAAAACTCACACATTTCTTAGTAATCCTGACTGAATATCTAAATGTAACGTCTAATCCTAACTGAATATCTACATTTTCGTCTAATTTTAATTACAAATCAAAATGTTCTGTATATATCTAACTGAAAATCGTTTCATAAAATATAATAACACTTTTGGACCACTTTGCATCAAAGATCACCTTCAACTTTAAACCTCATTTCTTATGAAGAGCCCAGTTATTATTTAAGACATATTACTCATTAATTACTACAACTGAATCAGATATAGTGTATAAATTATGTAGTTAAGAAAGTGTGATTCATCTGTGGTCCTTTTAGACCAGGGTAATTCCGTCCTGGTCCTGAAGGTCCAGAAGTTTGTTGCTTTGGTCTGTTTGAGTGTGGACATCACCAGATTGTACTGGACAGCAGACCTCCAGGACAAGGAGTGAAAACACCAACCTTTAATCAGGACTTTTACATGGTTAACAAACCTAAATATGATGGCAGAGACATGCAAAGGTTCTTTGAGTGACTGAATTGAGAAGAAGCCTCTTTTTTGTTTTTAAACCGTACAAGAACTGGACTTCAGCTCTGAACATCTCAAAACTGCTGCAGTCAAGAGTTGAGTGGAAAGAGCAAAGTCGCAGTCGACTAACAAGCACAACCCTGAAATCTCAACAGTTCAACAGTCTCCAGAACTTTGTTTCAGTGATGCAACAAGAAGCAAGTGCTGGAGAATTTAGAAAACACTTCATTAACATGTTTTTTAATCATGACATGGAACTATATCCCTTCACTTTGCCAAATTGCAGCGATATTTCCTTACACCGAAAAATTCATGCAAATGAAGTTGGTTGGCCCGAGGGGAAACAAGATTATGTAAACAGGAAACACTGTGTACTGATTATTTTTTAGACAGTCGGGTTTTATCATACATACCCATATTTACTATATGTCTACAAACAAACCCAAAGTTTCACTGGTTCATGTTTGCACTGGTAGGCCTTAACACTTCTCTAGTATGGAAAACTGTGCTTATCTTGGCATAGTTGACTAATAAGAGACTGGTACACGGACAGGACGAACCATGAACCTCAAATATTGCTGTGTTTTCATTCAAAAGAAAATCCAGCAGAACCAAAACAGAGCTGTAAAACAGGCCAATTTCAAAACCTCAAAACTGTTACATCACAGTCTGGGCCACACCCTGTAAATTTACATAAACCCCACCCACGAGCAAAAGCTTTGACAACCAGAGCTGTGACATGGTAAAACAAGACGGCGACATCAGGAGAACTTGTGAACCAGCCAGTAGAAGCAAGAGGTTTTCCACTAACTCAATATAAATGGAAAACCAGCGTTTTTCAACGTGAGGTCAAATAACAGGGTGGTTAATATTACCTGAGCATTTTTCACCCCAAACAAAAAAGTCTCACACTCATTATTTATACATCAAACAACATCTATAAATACCCAATAAATGTTTTACGGTTTTTTAAAAGCATCAACAGCTGTCAAGCTGTCTTACACACCATGGACAAAAGTATTGGGACACTACAAACATTACACCCAAAGGAGCTTTTAACACATCCCATTCTAAACACATCAGCATTAATATGAAGTTTCCCCCCTTTGAAATCAGCAGAGAGTTGGAGAGCTTGGTCTAACATGGTCTAACACTTATCCTCCTACCACCATAGTTAAGTTTCTAGCGGTCTATTTCATATCGAACCACTCTGAATGCCTTTGTTTACATCTTATTAAATTAAATACATAATTAATTAATAATGCAGACATTTTCAAAGTGTAATTAAAAGAAAACTGAGCCGAAATCACCTTTTAAGATCTAAGCCGCATCCTTCCAGCACTGTAAACACCTGCCTCTCCAGCAGCTCCCTAATTCCTTCAGCCTTTGGTTCCCGATGAGGTCCCTCATCCTGACTAGCAGCAGCAATCCATCTATAACAGCAACCTATCTGAATGTACAACCCCAGAATAAACAGCATTAGAGCAGAGGAATCACCTGTGCATGCAACAATAACTGCCTTCACCTTCACAGCTCCTAATCAAACTCGCTGATCTGTAAAATGACCTTGACAACATTGTCATTATTTAAAAGGAAACGATGCACTCCTGTGGAAAAGTGCGGCCTTCCTGGGCTCTCACACGCTATTAATATTCAGCATCTGCTCGGGCTTATTAAAACACTTCCCAAATAAATAATAAAAAAACTGTTCTACATCAGCTCCATCACTTCTCCTCCTCGTACTCTTCAGAAGCGCCTAGCCTAGCCTAAAGCCCAGCCCGGCCCGACCCGGCCCGGCCCGTTTCACCAGGCGTCAGGAAGTGACCCCTGGTCGTGTGTTGACCGGCTCGACGGACTGATCACCCCGTCGGTGAAAAACGCCAACTTCCTCCAAAAGGCGAAACAGGAGAGCCGGGCTGGTGGAAGTGGAGGTCATCTTTAAGCTGGATGTGTTCTCTAGTAAAGCACCCCCCCCCCCGTGCTGTGCTGACTCGCCTCTTTTTTTACCTCCTCTGCCTCTCCCCCCCTCCTCCTCCTCTTCCTCCTCCTCCAAAAACAGCATCAAAGCAATCAAAATGGTAATGTTGGGCATGAATGAGACCCCATCCCCCACCGCCAAACTCTGCAGACTTTTTTTTCTCTCCATGTTAGGAAAGAAACCAACACCCCTTCCCTCACAAAATGGAAGCTTCCACTATCAAACTGAAGAAGCTTTTAGAGAAACATTACAGCACCTACAAACCTACTGAACCACCGAAAACACTCACACTAACAGCTGGCTGCTGCTTATTATGGGCTGGCCACTTTCGGTTGTGGATTAGATCCACGTTTGATTGCAGAGGGCAGTAAAACAATGCACAGCGAGCAGGAGGCGAGAAGAGGCGCTGTCCAGGTGCTGAAACTGCATTCAGGGGGCAACACTGACCCAACGCCTGGGTTTACAGCCACAGGGACATGGGGAAAGGGGGTGCACAAGGGGGTTAGATGTGTGCATGTGTTATCTCGTGGTTTTAGGGCTTATTATACACTTATATACCCTGTTGCAGACGAGGCAACTTCAAGAGAGGCTAAGCAAGAGAGGGGGACTTGAGGCAGTATGGCAGTATGGCAGTATGGCAGGCAGGCAGGCAGGCAAGCAGGCAGGCAGGCGCTGTCCTCGGTGCTGAACCCGAGCAGCCAGAGACGCATAACGATAACGCCAAGCTGGTGAAATCCATCCATCCATCCATCCATCTCCAAGCTAAAATGTGCTTGGGAAATGTCTCAAATGTGAGTTCACCCCTAAACTGACCCCCTAACCTCGTAAAAGCGACAGACAACGACGGAAAGTGAACCACGTCGTCATGTGACCAAGCCAAAATAATCAAAATACGCATCAAAATCATCCTAAAAGTGAAAAAAAATAACTCCATTACACTCAACCCCCTCCCTCCCATCCTAATTTCAAACGGGTCCCCATAAATAAGGCTGGATAAAGGGGTACTTGTCGTTAGCGTTACGCCGGACACTTGAGAGCAGCCCTTTACTAGCTTCACTATCACTATCTCTCTCTCTCTCTCTCCATCTCTCTCTCTCTTACCCAAAAACATGTCGACCCTCTCAAAATGGACGCTAAAATACCCAACATTTCCACGGTACACAACTTAGGAGT